>NC_037671.1:61608643-61916670 GCF_003255815.1 Theropithecus gelada | reverse complement strand
ACAAAAAAAAAAAAAAAAACCAAACAACCCCATCAAAAAGTGGGCAAAGGATATGAACAGACATTTCTCAAAAGAAGACATTCATACAGCCAACAAACACATGAAAAAATGCTCATCATCACTGGCCATCAGAGAAATGCAAATCAAAACCACAATGAGATACCATCTCACACCAGTTAGAATGGCAATCATTAAAAAGTCAGGAAACAACAGGTGCTGGAGAGGCTGTGGAGAAATAGGAACACTTTTACACTGTTGGTGGGATTGTAAACTAGTTCAACCATTATGGAAAACAGTATGGCGATTCCTCAAGGATCTAGAACTAGATGTACCATATGACCCAGCCATCCCATTACTGGGTATATACCCAAAGGATTATAAATCATGCTGTGATAAAGACACATGCACACGTATGTTTATTGCGGCACTATTCACAATAGCAAAGACTTGGAATCAACCCAGATGTCCATCAGTGACAGATTGGATTAAGAAAATGTGGCACATCTACACCATGGAATACTATGCAGCCATAAAAAAGGATGAGTTTGTGTCCTTTGTAGGGACATGGATACAGCTGGAATCCATCATTCTTAGCAAACTATCACAAGAACAGAAAACCAAACACCGCATGTTCTCACTCATAGGTGGGAACTGAACAATGAGATCACTTGGACTCGGGAAGGGGAACATCACACACCGGGGCCTATCATGGGGAGGGGGGAAGGGGGAGGGTGGAGGGATTGCATTGGGAGTTATACCTGATGTAAATGACGAGTTGATGTGTGCTGACGAGTTGATGGGTGCAGCACAGCAACATGGCACAAGTATACATATGTAACAAACCTGCACGTTATGCACATGTACCCTAGAACTTAAAGTATAATAATAATTAAAAATAAAAATAAAAAAAAGATCCTTGCCAGTAGGCTTCTTAATAAGAATAACTCACGACACGGCAGAGTGAGAGCTGAGAGAGAGAAAGAGATGGGCAGTGAAACAGAGAGCGAAGGCGAGAAACTCAGTCTTTTTGCAATCCAATCTTGGAAGTGAGATTCTGTTACTGTTTTTTAGATTCCTGCAAGTTGGCCCAGCTCACAAAGAATGAAAGTTGGGATCCATAGAAGCTATTTTAGAGGCCACAGGACTACTGCATAATTTCTTTTTCATTTTCTTTCATTCAGTTATTAAAGTTTCTAAGAACATACTATGTGCCTAGCTTTGCTGGTACTGAGGAAATATAAATGGAAAAGGAATATAAGGCCTTTTCATAAAGGACCTTCTACTTGCTAAGGACAACAAAATTATAAAACCGATTTAAAAATAATTATATTTTAACAAGAACCATATTTTAAAATATGCCCTGAGATATATTTCTCCTTTATAAACAAGTTTACTTCTGTCTTAAGGGACACAAAGAATGTGAAGAGAAATATCACCAGACAAAATGTATTGTCCATTGGTTTCCCAAAGACTCAGGAGAAAGGCATAGGGAATGACAGCATTTCAGAGGCATACTCTTTCTCCTCACTCTCAGCTGGAAGTAGGATGTAGTGGGAGGAACACAGGAAACAGGTAAAGATGTTTAGAAGAATTCTGTACCAGAGCTCAGCCTGGGCAAAGAAACATTGGAAACAGCAGAGAAAAGACCAGGAGTTTCACTAGGCTTGGGCTTCAACACCAAATGCCTTCTGGGAAATGTGAGGATTCATCCCAGTACTGGAATGAGAAGTAGATTGGAGAAGGGATCTACCAGCTAACTGCTCTTTCTTCAAGCAACATGTAATTAATGCTTCTACTTAATTAGTCACTCTATTCACAAAATTTTGTTACTATTACTTCACTTCAGCTAGATGTCTCATGCCTTTAGGAGCTGCCAGTTAGCTGAATTATATTAAAACTTTAGAACGAATGGTTCAGCACTTTTTGTTCTACAGCAATATAGGCAGCTAAGAACATGCTTAGATCAGAACAAGAAAATACTTATGCAGTGAAAAAGAAGAAATATATTCTAAGCAGAAAATTTATATTTTCTTGTGCTGTTTCTGAAATCTTTACATCAATTTTTCAGGTATTATCAATAGAGAAAAAGTATATATTTTACTTTATTATTTTTTCATTGAATAACTATAAACCTCAATTTCTGTAATTTGCATTTAGGTTAAATACATTTTGATTTCACTATTTTTTTCTACAGAGAATTGACAGATGTCTTAACAAAATATGACAGCTGTTTTTTAGACAATGAAGCATCATCAATTTTTGTGTACAGTTAAAAAATGATATACAACATCTGTAGACCAGTAATGAGTTTTAATATTTTCCATTATCTGCACAGTATTGTTCAAAATAATAATTCAATATACATTTTGTTAATGAAATCTTCTGGCTCAGTCATTAAAATAAACTCTGATTTTCAAAATGTTGCACTCACATTTATTAATCTCTTTATCTCAGTTTTCAGAATATAATTAATCTATATTTATTGGCTTGATATACAAAATGCTCTCTTTCGGGAGCTGTCATCATCTAGCTGGTATTGCCAACTTCATAGAGAAACCATGTTTTTGATTTATTTTTTTTTAAACAAAACCTTACAAACACATAAGAAGCAAATATCTCTTGAATAACAAATATGTAAATTAACAACTTCAATAGAAAATACACTCTGGAATACTCCCCCACCAAAAAGTTATTCACATAAAAATATATGACTTTATTGTGACAATTTAAATATACATTTTTTCTGTATCACTTTGTAATAACTTTTATCTAGCTTACATTGTTGTATGACTATAGTATACAATACATATAACATAAAAAATATGTGTCATCGACAATGGATCAGAAGACTTCTGGTCGACAGTCAGTTATTAGTAATTAAGTTTTGGGGGAGTCAAAAGTTACATGCAGATGTTTAACACCTGCTGGGAGACAAGGGAAGGCCAGTGCCCCTAAACCCTGTGTTGTTCAAGGGCCAACTGTGATGAGAAGAGTATATATCATTTAAACTACTTACACATTTTTAGGAAATGTTTACTATTGGGGGAACCAGCCCCCAATATTTCAACATACATTCTTTTTTATTTTCCCTAAGTGTCAGCCTGTCTGAGAAATAAAGAGAAAGAGTACAAAAGAGAGAAATTTTACAACTGGGTCTCTGGGGATGACATCACATGTCAGCAGGTTCCGTGATGCCCTTGAGCCTCAAAACCAGCAAGTTTTTTTTCGGGATTTCAAAAGGGGAGGAGTGTATGAATAGGGAGTGGGTGACAGAGATCACATGCTTCAAATGGCAATGAAAGATCACAAGGGCAGAAGGACAGAGCAAGGTCACAAGGCCAGGGCAAAATTAGAATTACTAATGAGGTTCCATGTCCCACTACGCGCGCATTGTCATTGATAAACATCTTAACAGGAAACACGGTTCAAGAGCAGAGAACCAGTCTGACTAGAATTTGCCAGGCTGGAATTTCCTAATTCTAGCAAGTCTGAAGGCGCTGCGGGAGACCAGGGCGTATTTCATCCCTTATCTTCAACTGCATAAGGCAGACATCCCCAGTGTGGCTGTCCATAGGCTCCCCATGGGAATGCATTCCCTTCCCAGGGTTGTTCCTTACTGGGAAAAGAATTCAGCGATATTTCTCCTACTCATTTTCTGCAATAAGAAAAATATGACTCTGTTCTGCCCAACACTGCAGGCAGTCAGACCTTATGGTCATCTCCCTTGTTCCCTGAATATCGCTGTTATCCTGTTCTTTTCCAGGGTGCCAAGATTTCATAGTGTTCAAACACACATGTTTTACAAACAATTTGTGCAGTTAACACAATCATCACAGGGTCCTGAGGTGGCATATATCCTCAGCTTATGAAGATGACAGAATTAAGAGATTAAAGTAAAGACAGGCATAGGAAATTATAAGAGTATTGATTGGGGAAGTGATAAATGACCATGAAATCTTCACAATTTATGTTCTGCCATGGCTTCAGCTGGTCCCTCCATTTGGGGTCCCTGACTTCCCACAACAGTTTACAAATTAAATACAAAAAAGATTTTTAGCAGCAGTATGAAATGGATAATCTTAGCATAAAAGAGTGTTAGTAAATATCTCATAATTAAAATTCAGCATATTTGCTTGTTGATTTCAGTTCCCTATAGGTTCTGGATATTAGGCCTTTTTCAGATGCGTATTTCACAAATACCTTCTGTCATTCTGTAGATTATCTGTTTGCTCTATTGATTTTTTTTTTTTTTTTCTGTGCAGAAGCTCCTTACTTTAGTTAGGTCCTATTGTCTATTCTTGTTTTCATTAAAATTACTTTTGGGGACTTCACCAAAAATTCTTTGCCAAGGCTAATGTTGAAAAGAGTATTTCCTAGGTTGTCTTCAAGGATTTTTATAGTTTGAGGTCTTATGTTTCTATCTTTAATCCATCTTGAGTTTATATTTTTATATGGTGAAAGGTAAGGGTCCAGCTTTAATATTCTGCATAGGCTGGCCAGTTATCCCAGCACCACTTATTGAATAGGGAGTCCTTTCCTCATTGGTTGTTTTTGTCTGCCTTTTCAAAGATCAGAAGGTTGTAGGTGTGTGGCTTTATTTCTGAGTTTCCCATTCTGTTCCTCTTTGTCTATATGTCTCTTTTTGTGCCAGTACCAAGCTGTTTTGGTTACTGTAGTTTTATAGTATAGTTTGAAGCCTCTGGCTTTGTTCTTTTAAATTAGCATTGCTTTGGCTATTTGGACTCTTTTTTATTTCCATATGTATTTTAGAATAGTTCCCCCCCCCCCCCAATTCTACAAAGAATGGCATCAGTAATTTGAAGGGAATATCATCGAATCTGTAAATGCTTTGGGAAGTATTCTTTGCAATTTGCCCATTTTTGTAACATTGATTCTTCCAATCCACGAGCATGGAATGTTTTTTCATTTATTTGTGTCATCTCTGATTTCTTTCAGCAGTATTTTGTATTGAAAAATGGTTGAAGGACATCAACAGACACTTCTCAAAAGAAGACATTCAAATGGCCAACAAACATGAAAAAATGCTCAGCATCACTCATCACTAGAGAAATGCAAATCAAAACCACAATGAGATACCATTTCACACCAGTCAAAATGGCTATTACTAAAAAGTCAAAAAATAGCACATGCTGATGAGGCTGTGGAGAAAAGGGAATACTTATACACTGTTGGTGGAAATGTAAATTAGGCCAGCCACTGTGGAAAGCAGTCCCAAGATTTCTCAAAAAACTTAAAACAGAGTTACCATTTGACCCAGCAATCTTATAATAGGGTATATTCCCAAAAGAAAGTAAGTCAGCCCACCAAAAAGGCACACGCACTCATATGTTCATCACAGCACTATTCACAATAGCAAGACATGGAATCAACCCAGGTGCTCAAGAAACAGATATTCCAACTTATATAAATTATGCTAGAACATGGGGTGAGGGAAGCCAGCTAATGAACACTCCAAGGCAAACATATAGCATTTATTTTTTAAAGTATAATAAAAACTAAATAATAGGTTAATCACACCTACCAATTTAGGTAAAAAAATATGTTAAAAAAATGTTTCAAAACCAAGTCCAAAGCTATGTTAAGTAAAATTTTTTAAAAAGCATTATATCTAAGTAGGATTTATCCAGAAAGACAAAAAAATTTCCACACTAGAAATCTACAGATGGACTTCTAACTGATAAGACAAAGGAATCATATTATAGAAATGTTCTGTAAAATACTGTCAAATATATTAAAATATGTAGCTGATTTATTGAAGAAAATGGCATAAAATTTTCAAGTGCCAAAAATAAGAAAGGTCCTTCAAGCTGAAGCTATATATGTAAGTAAAAGTCTTAGTAAGGAAATTGCCAGTGTACATATACCTGAGAGTCTGGCATTTTTTACTCTCTATAAAACAAGCAATGGAAGAAGTCTCCCTGCATCAGATGATATTCAATAATGTGTTTTCAGTGAGTGGAAAACAAACACAGAACTCCCAGAGAAGTGTGTCTTCCAGAAAGTGCATCTTATTCTGACCTGCACAAGATTTGTATATTGACTAGAAATACATGTCGGTGCTAGATCATTAAATTTTTTTAGGAGAAAGGGTAACATAATCAGGTTTAAAAAGGAATATTAATTTGAAAAGGAACACTTTGAAGTATATATATTCAAATAAGAGCAGAGTTGGGAGTATGCATAAATTGAACAATGTGGCTATTGCAATGCTCCAGTATGGATAATGTCTTTGTGATTGAATGCAGAAAACTATGTAGAACTATCATTTAAGGAGATAAAGGGATTTGGTATTAATAAAGAATGGGATATAAAGAGATAAAGTGAGGGGAAAAAAGAAATATCACAACTTACTGTAGAATTCTGGAATGTCATACTGTTCTTTGGAGTGTGAAAAATGGAAGAAGCTCGAGTTTGGAGGAGATGACCCTGAGTTTGGTTTTGTACATGATTTTTTGTAAGATGGCCTTAGGTGACATAAGGAAAAAAAAATGCGTCCATTGATAAATTTGATATGAACCCGAACATGAGTTAAAAATGTGAATCATCTACATTTAAAAGCAATTGAATCTTCAAGTATGGATGATTTTACCTAAGGGAAAGTAGAAGTGATAAGGCCAAGCCTCAGGACTTTAAATCTCCTCCAAAGAGAGGAAATTAAGCTTTCCAAGAAGACCAAGGATCAACAGCACTGATTGCTATTGCTATAAAAATGTCCAGAAAGAGATATATTTTTAACGTCTATTGGAATTAGTGACTTAGTGGCTTAAGCAAGCTTTTTTTAATGGAATGATGGAACCAGAAATCCGATTGGATTAGGTAGATATGAAAGGCAAATGACTAGGAAGAAACAGGAACCTGGTAGTAGTAACTGACTTTAGAAAGAGATCCTGGATGACTGGGAAATTAGGAAGGTGTAAATATTCTTTCACTGTATACATTTTACACATTTTAAAATTTTACACAATTTAAAATGTGTAAAATGTGTAAAATCTTACACATTAAATTTACACAATTTAAAATGTGTAAAATCTTCCACATTCTATCTTTTAGCTAATCATAAATGATGTAAGTAAAGGAAGTTTTAGAAAATGGTAAAATGCTGATGTGTTTGCTTTTGTTGAAATGAAAATCTCTCAAGACAATAAATTTCACAAGTAGCAGTTGGTTTTTGAACATGAACACTAAAGATTATCCTTATATTACATATAGCCTTATAAAGAAATTGCTGTGGATAATACAGGATTATTAGCAGGTCTCATTTACTTTTCTTTGTTCTTTGACACTGTAGACAGAAATCATTTATGACTCTCTGTTAGTCCATTTTACATTGCTATAAAGGAATATCTGAGACTGGGTAATTTATTTGTATTTTCCTTTATTTCGCCTCATGGTTCTTCAGACTGAACAAGAAACATAGTGCCATCTGCTTCAGGTGACGCCTCAGGAAGGTTACAATCATAGCAGAAGGCAGAAGGAGGAACCAACATATCACATGACAAGAGAAGGAGCAAGAGAGAATAGTAGTTGCCAGACTTGGGAACAATCAGTTATAGACACAGGTAGGGCACCAAGCATTAATGAGGGATCTGCCCCTGTGACCCAAACATCTCCCACCAGGCCTCACTTTCAACATTGGGGGCCACATTTCAATATGAGATTTGGAGGGGAAAAACATCCAAACTATTTCAGACCCTAACCTCCGTGAGCTCACTGTAGATCTGTGGCTACATATGATAGTACTGAACCTGCAATGAAATTGTGACAAGTAAATTTGATGAGAAATAAATCTACATGAATCAGATAATCTCTGGTAGAATATAACTGATACAATGCTTTACACTGACAACATCTGTCCTCATATTATGTGCTATTTAATTATTGTGATAGGTATAGTATATGGTCTATTCCTTCAGAACAATTAAATGCACAATGATAACACCCCTGCTGCTGATCATTCCTTATCCCTGGCATAACCCATCACCTCAAACACATATAATGTGCCTTCTAGCTCGGCTCTCCTCAGACTCTGATGCAGCCTTGTGAGACAAAGCCACATGTCTTATCCATGCTCAGATTTGGGGGCTTCTGAGATATGGAATCCCCTTGCCAGTGCCTGATGTCTCCCATCCCCAGCATTAGCCCAGTGATTAATTCTCCAGTATGCAGGCCTCCTATACTAGGGGTTTCAACAAACAAGAAAAGTCTAATTTGCAGTCCCAGTGTGGAGTGGGTTGTAAAACCTCTATCTTCTTAACTTATCTCTGCCCCTCTAATTCCTCTCTCCCAGTTCATTTCCTGTAGCCTAAAATGGAATCATCATCTTTTCTGCATACCTGGAAACTTTGCTTAGGTAATTTTCTACCCTTTCTGTAGTTTAGAGGACCAGAAACATTTATTCTTTCAGGGGGGAAGTTCCAAGATGGCCAAATAGGAAGAGCTCCAGCCTCCAGCTCCTAGTGTGAGCAACACAGAAGACAGGCGATTTCTGCATTTCCAACTGAGGTACCGGGTTCACCTCACTGGAGCGTTTTGGACAATGGGTGCAGGAGAGTGGGAGCAGCCCACCGAGTGAGAGTCAAAGCAGGGTGAAGCATCACCTCACCCAGGAAGCACAAGGGGGAAGCAAACTCCCTTCCCTAGCCAAGGGAAACCGTGGCACACAACACCTGGAAAATTGGATCATTCCCACCCTAATACTGTGCTTTACCAAGGGTCTTAGCAAATGGCAAACCAGGAGATTACATCCCACACCTGACTCAGAGGGTCCCACACCCAAGGAGCCTCCCTCATTGATAGCACAACACTCTGAGATCTAACTGTAAGGCAGCAGCGAGGCTGGGGGAGGGGCACCCGCCATTACTGAGGCTTGAGTAGGTAAACAAAGTGGCTGGAAAGTTCAAACTGTGTGTAGTCCACTGCAACTCAAGGAGGCCTGCCTGCCTCTGTAGACTCCAACTCTGGGGACAGGCAATAGCCAAACAAAAGGCATCAGAAACCTCTGTAGATTTAAATGTCTCTGTCTGACAGTTTTGAAGAGAGTAGTGGTTCTCCCAAAACTGTATTTGAGATCTGAGAACAGACAGACTGCCTGCTCAAGTGAGTCCCTGACCCCCAAGTAGCCTGTCGGGGAGACACCACCAACTAGGGGTAGACTAACACCTCACACCTCACACTGCCAGGTACCCCTCTGAGACAAAGCTTCCAGAGGAATGAACAGGCAACAACATTTGCTATTCAGTAATATTCACTCGTCTGCAGTGTCTGCTGCTGATATTTGGGCAAACAGGGTCTGGAGTGGACCTCCAGCAAACTCCAACAGACCTGCAGCTGAGGGTTCTGATTATTAAAAGGAAAACTAACAAACAGAAAGGACATCCACACCAAAACCCCATCTATACATCACCATCATCAAAGACCGAAGGTAGATAAAACCACAAAGATGGGGAAAAAACAGAGCAGAAAACTGAAAATTCTAAAAATCAGAGTGCCTCTCCCCCTCCAAAGGAACACAGCTCCTTGCCAGCAATGGAACAAAGCTGGATGGAGAATGACACTGACGAGTTGAGAGAAGAAGGCTTCAGATGATCAAACTTCTCCGAGCCAAAGGAGGAAGATTGAACCCATCGCAAAGAAGCTAAAAACCTTGAAAAAAGGTTTGATGAATGGCTAACTAGAAGAACCAATGTAGAGAAGGTCTTAAATGACTGGATAGAGCTGAAAACCATGGCACAAGAACTATGTGACAAATGCACAAGTTTCAGTAACCGATTCAGTCAACTAGAAGAGAGGGTATCAGTGATTGAAGATCAAATGAATGATTTGAAGCGAGAAGAGATGTTTAGAGAAAAAACAGTAAAAAGAAATTAACAGAGCCTCCAAGACATATGGGACTATGTGAAAAGACCAAATCTACCTCTGATTCGTGTACCTGAAAGTGAGGGGGAAAATAGAACCAAGATGGAAAGCACTCTGCAGGATATTATCCAGGAGGACATCCCCAACCTAGCAAAGCAGGCCAACATTCAAATTCAGGAAGTACAGAGAATGCCACAAAGATACTCCTTGAGAGGAGCAACTCCAAGACACATAATCGTCAGATTCGCCAAAGTTGAAATGAAGGAAAAAATGTTAAGGGCAGTCAGAGAGAAAGGTCGGGTTATCCACAAAGGGAAGCCCATCAGACTAACAGTGGATCTCTCAGTGAAAACTCTACAAGTCAGAAGAGAGTGGGGGACCAATATTCAACATTCTTAAAGAAAATAATTTTCAACCCAGAATTTCATGTCCAGCCAAACTAAATTTCATAAGTGAAGGAGAAATAAAATCCTTTACAGACAAGCAAATGTTGGGAGATTTTTGTCACCACCAGGCCTGCCCTACAAGAGCTCCTGAAGGAAGCACTAAACATGGAAAGGAACAACAGGTACCAGCCATTGCAAAAACATGTCAAAATGTAAAGTCCATTGATGCTAGGAAGAAACTGCATCAAGTAGTGAGCAAAATAGCCAGCTAATGTCGTCATGACTCCCACATAATAATAATGGGAGACTTAAGTATCCCACTGTCAACATTAGACAGATCAACAAGACAGAAAGTTAACAAGGATATCCAGGAATTGAACTCAGCTCTGCACCAAGCAGACCTAATAGACATCTACAGAACTCTCCACCCCAAATCAACAGAAAATACATTCTTCTCAGCACCACATCACACTTATTCCAAAATTGACCACATAGTTGGAAGCAGAGCACTCCTGAGCAAATGTGAAAGAACAGAAACTATAACAAACTGTCTCCCAGACCACAGTGCAATCAAACTAGAACTCAGGACTAAGAAACTCAATCAAAATCACTCAACTACATGGAAACTGAACAACCTGCTCCTGAATGACTCCTGAGTACATAACAAAATGAAGGCAGAGATAAAGATGTTCTTTGAAACCAATGAGAACAAAGATACAATATACTAGAATCTCTCGGACACATTTAAAGCAGTGTGTAGAGGGAAATTTATAGAACTAAATGTCCACAAGAGAAATCAGGAAACATCTAAAACTGGTACCCTGACATCACAATTAAAAGAACTAGAGAAGCAAGAGCAAACACATTCAAAAGCTAGCAGAAGGCAAGAAATAACTAAGATCAGAGCAGAACTGAAGGAGATAGAGACACAAAAACCCTCCAAAAAATCGATGAATCCAGGAGCTGGTTTTCTGAAAAGATCAATACAATTGATAGACTGCTAGGAAGACTAATAAAGAAGAAAAGAGAGAAGAATCAAATAGATGCAATAAAAATGATAAAGGGGATATCACCACTGACCCCACAGAAATACAAACGACCTTCAGAGAATACTGTAAACACCTCTATGCAAATAAACCAGAAAACCCAGAAGAAATGGATAAATTCCTGGACACTTACACTCTCCCAAGACTAAACCAGTAAGATGCTGAATCCCTGAATAGACCAAGAGCAGGCTCTGAAATTGAGACAATAATTAGCCTACCAACCAAAAAGTCTAGGACTAGATGGATTCACAGCCGAATTCTTCCAGAGGTACAAAGAGGAGTTGGTACCATTCCTTATGAAACTATTCCAATCAGTAGAAAAAGAAGGAATCCTCCCTAACTCATTTTATGAGGCCAACATCATCCTGATAACAAAGCCTGGCAGAGACACAACAAAAAAAGAGAATTTTAGACCAATATCCCTGATGAACATCGATGCAAAAATCCTCAATAAAACACTGGCAAACCGAATCCAGCAGCACATCAAAAAGCTTATCCACAACGATCAAGTGGGCTTCATCCCTGGGATGCAAGGCTCGTTCAACATACACAAATCAATAAACGTAATCCAGCATATAAAGAGAACCAAGGACAAAAACCACATGATTATCTCAATAAATGCAGAAAAGGCCTTTGACAAAATTCAACAGCCCTTCATGCTATAAATTCTCAATAAATTCGGTATTGATGGAACATATCTCAAAATAACAAAAACTATTTTTGACCAACCCACAGCTGATATCATTCTGAATGGGCAAAAACTGAAGCATTCTATCTGAAAACTGGCACAAGACAGAGATACCCTCTCTCATTACTCCTATTCAGCATAGTGTAGGAAGTTCTGGCCAGGGCAATCAGGCAGGAGAAAGAAAGAAAGGGTATTCAATTCAATTAGGAAAAGAGGAAGTCAAATTGCCCCTTTTTGCAGATGACATGATTGTATATTTAGAAAACCCCATCGTCTCAGCCCCAAATCTCCTTAAACTGCTAAGCAACTTCAGCAAAGTTTCAGGATGCAAAATCAACATGCAAAAATCACAAACACTCCCATATACCACTAATAGACAAACAGAGACCCCAAGTATTAGTGAACTTCCATTCACGATTGCTACAAAGAGAATAAAATACCTAGGTATCCAACTTACAAGGGAGGTGAAAGACCTCTTCAAGGAAAACTACAAACCAATGTTCAATGAAATAAAAGAGGACACAAACAAATGGAAGAACGTTCCATGCTCATGGATAGGAAGAATCAATATCGTGAAAATGGCCATACTGCCCAAAGTAATTTATAGATTCAATGCCATCCCCATTAAGCTACCAATGACTTTCTTCACAGAATTGGAAAAAACTACTTTAAAGTTCATATGGAAGCAAAAGAGAGTCCACATTGCCAAGGCAATCCTAAGTCAAAAGAACGAAGCTGGAAGCATCATGCTACCTGACTTCAAACTATACTCAAGGCTACAGTAAACAAAACAGCATGGTACTGGTACCAAAACAGAGATAGACCAATGGAACAGAGCAGAGCTCTCAGAAGTAATACCACACATCTACAGCTATCTGATCTTTGACCAACCTGAGAAAAACAAGAAATGAGAAAAGGATTCCCTATTTAATAAATGGTGCTGGAAAAACTGGCTAACCATATGTAGAAAGCTGAAATTGGATCCCTTCCTTACACCTTATACAAATAATAATCCAAGATGGATTAGAGACTTAAATGTTAGACCTAAAACCATAAAAACCTTAGAAAAAAACCTAAGCAATACCATTCTGGACAAAGGCATGGGTAAGACTTCATGTCTAAAACACAAAAAGCAACTGCAACAAAAGCCAAAATTGACAAATGGGATCTAATTAAACTGAAGAGCTTCTGCACAGCAAAAGAAACTACCAACAGAGTGAACAGGCAACCTACAGAATGGGAGAAAATTTTTGCAATCTACTCATCTGACAAAGGGCTAATATCCAGAACCTACAAGGAACTCAAACACATTTACAAGAAAAAAACAACCCCATCAAGAAGTGGGAAAAGGATATGAACAGACACTTCTCAAAAGAAGACATTTATGCAGCCAACAGACACATGAAAAAATGCACATCATCACTAGCCATCAGAGAAATGCAAATCAAAACCACAATGAGATACCATCTGACACCAGTTAGAATGGCGATCATTGAAAAGTCAGGAAACAACAGGTGCTAGAGAGGATGTAGAGAAACAGGAACACTTTTACACCATTGGTGGGACTGTAAACTAGTTCAACCATTGTGGAAGACAGTGTGGCGATTCCTCAAGGATCTAGAAATACCATTTGACCCACCCATCCCATTACTGGGTATATACCCAAAGGATTATAAATCATGCTGCTATAAAGACACATGCACACGTTATGTTTACTGCGACACTATTCACAATAGCAAAGACTTGGAACCAACCCAAATGTCCATCAGTGACAGACTGTATTAAGAAAATGTGGCACATATACACCATGGAATGCTATATAGCCATCAAAGGGATGAGTTCAAGTCCTTTGTAGGGACATGGATGCAGCTGGAAACCATCATTCTCAGCAAACTATCGCAAGATCAGAAAACCAAACACCACATGTTCTCACTCATAGGTGGGAATTGAACAATGAGAACACTTGGACACAGGAAGGGGAACATCACACATCAGGGCCTATTGTGGGGTGGGGGTAGGGGAGAGGGATAGCATTAGGACATATACCTAATGTAAATGATGAGTTAATGGGTGCAGCACACCAACATGACACATGTATACATATGTAACAAACCTGCACATTCTGCACATGTACCCTAGAACATAAAGTATAATAAAAAATTAATAAATAAATAAAAATATTTATTGCAAAAAATTATTCTTTCAAAATTTTGGCTTCTGCAAAATAAGTCACTTTCAAGTCTACTTTTGTTTCTGCTCCAGGTATTAAAAATTAGATTTGAAAACCAAAAGTGCTTATAAATTCTTTGTTCCTTTTCTCTGGCTGTATCTCCCTGTCCCAAATCAAAGATTATCTTAACTTTAATAAGCAGATAGCTGAAGAGCAACATACATTACTGAGGTTTTTTAATACACTATTTAAAAAGTATTATCTCACTATTATACTAAAACAGAGATGGAAACTGACCCGTGTTTTATTTAACTTGTTTCTTATATTTTGATATCATGTTGGATGATCTGATACAAGCTTGTTGTCTACTATGTATATAATATGTAATTTTCATGGATTTGTAGAGAAGAAATGGAGTTACCATGAATTAGGAATATTTGTAGTATATAGCTGCTTCTTCTATCTAATTATTATCAAAAAACAGTGTTGCAGATATATTATTGACCAACTTGTTGATTAATTATGACCAAAGCTATTTTAGCAAACATCTTAAATTCTGATTTTTTTTAATTTAGCAAATAAAACTAAAAGGTACTCCATTATATTATTCGCATCACTTCTACTAACAATCTACATATACCTTTTGTCACTAGTTTCTTCAAAAAGTTATACAAGTAACTTACATATCTCCAACCTCAAAATGCTCCAGGACCTTTATTATGTGTCCATGTGTTTTTGTGTACACGTATGGGCATGTGTTTGTCTTGGTTTTTGTTATGACTAAAATAACTGTTCCTTTATCTGCTTTGGAAATCTATTTAGGCAAAAATCAACCATCACATAAATGTGGCTCCAATTAGGTTTCTTTTTGTTCACTTATAGGAGTACTTGGAATACCATTGTATGCAGACCCTCTCCCTCTCTGAGTTCTTCAATTTTTACCTTGTCTTCAGCTTAGTTGACAATTAAAAGTACACAGCTGTGCACTTATTTTATAAAGAATACAAATATTCCAGCCACCTGTCAGGGAGTATAACTTCAAAAGGTCTGTCACTAAATAGAAAGCTTTCAAAAGCCCAGTAAAGAGAAACAGAGTTAATAGATGTTGAATTCATTATTCCAGTAATATAGCGGAAGTATATGCAATTTATTCATCTTTTAGATAATTCAAAATTTATCCTTGAAATAAGCTAGATCATCTGAGAGCCACACACTTGAGTCTCATTACTTTTGTTCTTTTCTCCTGATGTAAGTGTGTTTTTGTGCTTTGGTATCATGACACCAATCTGTATTAAGAACATGTTACTAGGTTTATGGTTAAATTTAAATTTCCTTATCAAGGGTAGTTTTGTCTCTCTTTAGAAAACAGTTTGTTTTTATCTTATAAATTCTAAAATGTAGGCATATATCTCCCCCTCTCTCTGACACACACACAGACACACACACACACACACACACACACACACACACACAGAGACACGCACACACACAAATGGCTGCCAGAAGTTTACTGTCATATTTGTGTCCCACTTCTGGCAAGCACAATATGTACTAATCTAAATAATTTAAGCTGTTTGAAAATTTTCCCGCTCTATTTTTATTTTGCCTTTCATTTTCCAGATTTATTGTATCTTTGGTTTGATACATCTTTATAAAATGCTTTAAATCATTTTTTAAACAAGGAATAAGTGTAAGTATATTCTGTTTTAATTCTTTTAGTCTCATATTATCAAAATTATAATTTAGCACCTTCTTTTTTCTCCTTGCTTAAGGGCATGCATGCACTTGCTGTCTGGCATCTGAACAAAAATATAGAATAGGACAGGTGTGGTGGCTCATGCCTGTAAACCCAGCACTTTGGGAGGCCAAGACAAAAGGATTGTTTGAGCTCAGGAGTTCCTGAGGAACATGAGACTCCATCTCAAAAAACAAAATATACACATGCACACACACACACACACACACACATATATATATGTATGTATATAAAAATATCCTCCAGGAAACTTTGGATGTCATTAAATAAAAACTCATAAAAATGTAGACATAACTTGGGGAAACTGTGGGTTCATCTCTAGACTACCACAACAAGGCAAGTCACAAAAATTTTTGTTTCCCAGTTTATATAAAAGTTATGTTTACATTATACTATAGTCTATTATAATTTGTTCAATGTCACTATGTTCTTAAAAGGGTACATACCTAATTTTAAAAATATTGCATTGCTAAAAAATATTAATGATCATCTGAGCCTTCAACCAGTCCTAATCTTTTGACTGGCTGGGGGTCTTGCCTCAATGTTGATGGTTGCTGACTAATCAGGGTTGGGGTGGCTGTGGCAATTTCTGAAAATAAGACAATAATGATGTTGGCCACATTGAATCTTCCTTTTGTGAAAGATTTCTATGTAGTATATGATACTCTTTTATAGCATTTTTATCCACAGGAGAACTTCTTTCAAAATTGGATTCAATCCTTTTAAATCATGCTGCTGCTTTTTTAATTAAGTTTATGTAATATTCTAAATCCTTTATTGTCATTTCAACAATGTTCACAGCGTCTTCACCAAAAGTAGATTCTATCTCAAGAAACCACTTTCTTTGCTCATCCATAAAAAGCAACTCATCGTCTGTTCAAATTTGATCATGCATATGTTAGCTCTTTCTTATATTGTTATAAAGGAATAACAGACTGGGTAATTTATAAAGGAAAGAGGTGTAATTGATTCATTGTTCTGCAGGCTGTAAATGCATGACACTGACATCTGCTTGGCATCTGGGTAAGCCTCAGGAACTTTTACTCATGGGGTAAGGCAAAGTGAGAACAAGCATGTCACATGGAGAGAACAGAAGCAAGGGGAAGGGTGTCATATACTTTTAAACAACCAGATCTCATGAGAACTCCCTCACTATTGCAAGGACAGCACCAAGCCATAAGGGATCCAGCCCCATGACCCAAACATCTACCACCAGGCTCTCCCTCCAACATTGGATTGAGATTTCAATCTCATTTCAACATGAGATTGGTGCAGGACAAATTTCCAAACCATATCAATGCAATTATGGCAATTCAATCACATCTTCATGCTCCACTTCTAATTCTAGTTCTCTGTCCATTTCTACTATATTTGCAGTGACTTCTTTCACTTAAGTCTTGAATCTCTCAAAGTCATCCAGGAGGCTTGGAATCAGCTTCTTTCAAACTCCTGTTTATGTGGATATTTTGACCTCTTCCCAGGAATCACTAATATTCCTAATGACATCTAGAATGGTGAAGGCTTTCCAGAAGTCTTCCAATTGACTTTGCCCAAATCCATAAGATGAATCACTATCTATGAAAGCTATGGCCTTACAAAATGTATTTCTTAAATAATAGACTCGAGGGTCAAAATCACTACTTGATCCATGGACTACAGAATGGATGCTATGTTATCAGGCATGGAAACAACGTTAATCTTCTTGTATATCTACATCAGGGCTCTTGGGTTACCAGGGCATTGTCAATGAGTAGTAATATTTTGAAAGGAATCTGTTTTCCTGTTCAGTTGATCTCAGTGGTGGGCTTAAAATATTCAGTAAACCATGCTGTAAACAGATGTACTATCATACAGAATTTGTTTTTCCATTTATAGCTTTTGATTTTTCTTTTTTTTTGAGACAGAGTCTTGCTCTGTTGCCCAGGCTGGAGTGCAGTAGGTGATCTCAGCTCACTGCAACTTCTGCCTCCTGTGTTCAAGCGATTCTCCTGCCTCAGCCTCCTAAGTATCTGGGATTACAGGCACCCGCCACCACACTTGGCTAATTTTTGTATATTTGGTAGAGACGAGGTTTCACTATGTTGGCCAGACTGGTCTCGAACTCCAGACCTTGTGAGCCGCCCGCCTCAGCCTCACAAAGTGCTGGGATTACAGGCCTGAGCCACCCTACCCGGGTGTAGCTTTCAATTTAAAGTGAGAAATGTCTAACTCTTTGTTCCATTTGAACAGTTAGAAGGCATTGTAGGGTTATTAATTGGCCTAATTTAAATATTATTGTGTGACTATCAGTGTGTAGGGAGTGAATAGGCAATGTCAGTGAATATCAGTGACTAGGGAGGCTTGAGGGAAGGAATAGGAATGAAGAAATGGCCAGTGGGTGAAGCAGTCAAAGCTCACACAATATTTATTAAATTTGCTGTCTTATATGGGCACATTTCTTGGCTTCCCAAAACAATTAAACAACATCAAAGATCACTGGTCACAGATTACCATAACAGATATAATAATAATGAAAAGATTTGAAATATTATGAAAATTATCAAAACATGACACAGAGATACAAAATGAGCACAAGGTGTTGGGAAAATGGCACCGGTAAACTTGCTTGACACAGGGCTGCCACAAACCTTTGATTTGTAAAAATTGCAGTATCTGCAAAGTGCAACAAAGCAAAACACAATGAGACAATATATGCCTGTAAAAACTTAATTTGTTTCCTTTAATAAATTATTTGACCTTTTTGTATATACAGACATTCATAGTTCTACCAATGTTGTGAAATTCTGACTTATCCTTTAGAATATTACAGTAATCTGTGTGTACTGTTATAATTATGCAATACCAGTGCTATGCACCAGATTTTATTCCCATATTCTCATTCTGCTTACTTCATTATGTATGTTGAAGATGCTATAAAAGTTCTGGGTGATTTTTATTTTCTATTTTTCATTGCTATGATTTTAGGTAGAGTTAGTCCAGAGTAATGTTGTAGCTGTATAGAGCTGATTTGAGCAATACCTGTTCATTATCTACCCATTAAAGCACCTCTTAAAAGTTATGATAATAAATAATGAATTGCTTACATGCCTAGGTTTCTTTCATTAGTCTCTAAGTTCCTAGAAAAAACAGTCTTACATATTTTGAGGTCTTCAGTGCCAACACAGGATATAGAATACAGTGTGTATTCCATGAACATTGTTGAATAGATTTTTAATGAATAAAATAAATCATATTTTTATTAATTAAGACCTTGTAAAATGAGATGACTAAGGATATCCCTTATTAGCTGTCTTAAATTTCCAGCTTCTTCTACCCCATGTCTGTTCTGCTACCCAAAAAGGTTTTCTTACAAATATCCAATTTTCAACCAAGTTTTAATATCTCCCCCAAATTACCACCTTTAGAAATCATACATTCATAGAAGCACACTTTTGTCACACGATTATTTGAAATATCTTGGTAAAATATGTTAAAAATATATATGTGAGTGTGTGTGAGTATGTGTGTGGAGGGTTAATTATAAAGCCTAAGCATATGGGGATTGTAAAAATAAATTAGAAAAAAATCCCATCCTAATATTTACAAACCGATAGGAGAGACAAGCACAGGTGTACTTCTAATATAATATGTTTATCAGTAAATATTAAATATTTCTTGAATGTTCCCTTGTAAGCCATTATCAAGTTCAAACCATTTTAGTTGGTTTATTTTTCCAGTGTACCAATTTTGTGTGCCTTCTCAGATTCATTCTCTTAATTCTTTCTTTCCAAAGAAGATACCTCTTTACAAGCTCACCTAGCTGGCTCATCAAGTTCCTATAGTCACTGAGTTCCTGTATCTCCTGCCATTTTCTTACTTAGATGAAATGCCACCTTATTGGGCAGGGACTATAGCTTCCTGAATGATTGCTAAGTAAAAGGCTGCCACAACCCAGAAATTCAAGGAATTTCGTTCTATAGAGTGTTTCTTGACTGGGAGATGTAAGAGAAACAAACAAAGGCATTTATTCTCTTTTTTTCTTTTCATACTGTTCTCTAAGGTATGATTTCTCTTTACAGTTCTTGCAAAGAAAGTCCCACATGTAAAGAAGCCTATGCCTGCTGAACAATGTCTATTTCACCTTGAGAACTGTGAAAGGTATCCACTGCAGTGATAAGCATATTTTTCAATGTTGTCACCTCCTTTTGATTTCACTCTCAACACCCTGGGCTTGCACTTCCCAAAGAATGTGGCTTTAATCCTTTTCTCAGGCTTTGATTTTTACAAGATCAAATCTAAGATCATACTTAAAAATTAAACACAACAGTGTTTTGAATTTTTCTTTCTATTATATAGACTTTCTCCTCCTGTGTGGGGTGATGAACTTACGTATTTTTTTTAAAAATTCTGAACTGTTTACCATATTTTTTAGAACATAGTGTCTGTTATTTAAATCTGTATGAAGATCTTCATCAAAGGTAACTCTGTCTTCTAGAAGGATGCTTACCAGAGGCTTAGAAGAGTGGTGGGGGACTTGGGAGGAGGTAGGGATGGTTAATGGCTACAAAAAAAAAAAAAAAAGAATGAATGAATAACTATTTGATAGTGCAACAGGGTGACTATAGTCCATAATAACTTAATGGTACATGTTAAAATAGCTTAAAGAGTGTGATTAGATTGTTTGCTTTGAAATGTCTTTGTAGGGTCTCATGTACCCCACAAATATATACAACTACTGTGTACCATAAAAAATTTAAAAAAATAAATTTCAACAAAAGAGTACAAGAAGAAGAAAAAAGAGAAAAAATAGAAATGGTAAGCATGCTAAGTGGTGAAATTAGTTTACTATTAAGAAAATCCTTAGAAATCAGTTTTTCTGAGTTTCTCTGTATAACTGTATACATCTGTTAAGTTAGGCTGTCTGAAATAGTTAAGCAGGAAAATATACTTGTTTGGAAACTATTTTGAAGGACATAATGAAAACCAGTTAAACTCTCAACTTGAATTTTTTCATAAAACAAAATTGTGAAAAACTTTAGAAAGTTAAAGTGAAGTAATTTTAAAGCTCCCCTCCAAATTAGTCATTCTTTAAATAAGATATATAACATAGTCAACTCCGGTAATACCCTCCACTGGAGGTCAAAAACATACACACTACAGGTTAAATATTTGTAAAAGGATAGCTAATTTTATGACCACCCATAAATATTTTTAGCCTAGGACAACAATATGGATAATAAAACATATTCATGATGCAAACCATTCACCTACATGGGTCAAGAACAATTTTTCTTTTACCTATGTATTCAAGCATTTGTTTGGGTTTTGTTTTTTTTTTTTTTTTGGTGTATGATATGGTGGGGTTACTTTTTCAAGCATAAAGACACTTGTAGATGGCATAAGTGGTAAATTACAGAATATGGGAAATATCCGTCACACTTATATTTAAACAACAGTAAATGAACTAAATTAGTTGTGAAATTCACTCTTGTCAGCAGCATGAATTGAACATTACCATATGACTCTTACTTCTCTATGTCATCAATATCACTGCATCTCATAGTTATTTGTAAGACCTTTGTCTTATACCATTTAAACTAGAAATGTATTTATCCCTTCTATATCTTGTGAAGGGAAGATAAATCTTGGGGCCCCCCAAATCACTAAGCTAAAGGGAAAAGTTAAGCTGGGAACTGCTTAGGGCAAACTTGCCTCCCAGTGTACTCAAAGTCTCCTCTCTGTTCACTGCAATAAATGCATATCTCATTGCCTCCTTAGGTCAGGCTATTCAGACATTCAAAAGAATGCAACTATTTGTCTCGTATCTACCTGTGACATGGAAGCCCCTTCCCTGCTTCAAGTTGTCCCACCCTTGCTTTGAGATGTCCCTCCTTTTCCAAACTGAAACAGTGTTCGTCTTACATACGTTGATTGATGTCTCATGTATCCCTAAAATGTTTAAAATCAAACTGTGCTCTGACCACCTTGGCACATGTAAGGGTTCACAATCTTAAATGATATATAAATATGAAAGAGAATAGAGACCAAAATATAACTCTCAACAAAGTGTTTTTAATCAAATTAAACTCATAGGAAAACCTTGAAAGGATAAACAATAAAAATAATAATAATAACTAGCATGTTGATTACCTGTGTTTCTCTTCCAGATTTATTCTCTTGTCTTATTCGCCTGCTCTCTGTCTCTGAGCAGTATGAATTGTATTATCAATGGCTTCCTTTCCCTTGGGCTTCTGATTACATTTGGCCAATAGGAAAGGGGAACACCAAAGCAGATTAAAGGAAGAGAAAATAGTAAGATCAATTTACTCTAGCTTTTTTATACGAGGCTATACAATTCCCCGTCAAAGGAAAGTCAAGAAACCTAACTGTATATTCAATATGGACATCCATTATCTGTGTTTCTGACTCAGCCAGTGTGAGCACCACCCTTCTCAGATGCAAAGTAAAATGTCTAAACTAGAGGAGCTCTGTATTTTCATCTGGAACCTAGGAAATATTTATTTTCTAATCTAAGTCATTCATTCCATGTATTTTACTATTTCTTTCGACTTTTGTCCCTACCTAAATACTCTAACAATGTCTGCTTCAGCACCATATCCCCCATGTGTTTCTAACCATTAGAAACAATGGAAGCAGCAGTTTCTGAAGAGGTAATGGGGAGCAATGGAAGATACAATGAAGGAGCAGTGGTCGTTCAGAAAGTATTCTCCTATCTAACCACTGAATTACCAACTCCCTCTTTTTTTCTAACTTTCACCTGTATAAACTACTATGTACTACTTTTAATAAGCACCACTTGCACAAAGTCTCAAGGATGTTCTAATGACAAACTACAAATGTTTTCATCAATATTTGGAGAAATATGATGATTTTTATGTAAGGAATAATATTTAAAGATTTTAACTTCAAATCCTTCTTTCCCATCTCCACTTGCTCTTGCTGGCCCAGAAACTCTTCCTCATTCTTTAACCCTAAGAATAGTAGGATTGCAACCTGGAATATGGGGAAAGTAAATAAATTGCTTTAGTCAGAGTATAGACAGGAGTTGGAAGCCAAATCATTTTATATGTGTAAGAGTCCCAAAGTTGGAAAGAAAAAAAATTCTGTCATAGCTTTTGATTTTCAAAAGAACTCAGTTTTAGAATTTGAAACCAAACATGGAGGACAGGAAAAAGTTCAGGAAAGTTGATCAGAGAGCTTAGAAGAATTCAGCATGAAACATAAAGACAATTTATTTGTACATGCAAAGATAACAAAAGCCTTCCTAATCAAGGAAGGAACAAGCTTTGGAGAAAATCAAAAGGAATCTGAGCAGGGTTTAAATGTTGCCTTAGTTCTTGAGAAGGTGCCACTGTTTTCACTTGTTAGGAGAGGATAATTGGGAGTGGGTACAGCCTTTCACCTGACTTAATTTGTATGAGTGTGCCTGTCTTCTTACTGAGAAAATAAAGGGTAGTAGCTCCACCAGTAAAAAAAAATTATTGAAGCAATAAGAAATTTTTTTGTGAAAGAAACCCTTTTAGCAATTCCAAATATTATGTCCAGGGAACCACAAGTTTTTACTTAGCTGTGTATGTGTATGTCCCCATTACGTTATAAACTCTTCACACATTGGTGGAAATATGGCACACACTTCGTATACCTGTTCCATAAATGTTAGTTAAATGAATACCTAAACTTAATAATGTAGCTTATCTTCACTTCTGTTGTTATACCATTGGAAGAACTGGAAGAAAGAAAGATTTTCAAGGAGTTACAAAAGTCAGCGTCTGCCAATAACATAGTCCTTTAGCTTCAATTTCCACTCAAGAACACCATCCATAAATATTTAAAACATTTTAAATATATGTTTTATGTCATTTTCACATTAGCTTAAATATTATTTGTATCATATAATTTTATCAATCAAAACCAAATTAATCAAAATCAATTCTCAAATTAAATTAGATTTTCCATTCTGATATATTTTCTTAGTAAGTTCAAAGAGATTGCTATAGTTAATCCTGGCAAATGTTCGAATCATTCAATTCAATTTGGAGGGAAGTCTATTCCTGTATGCCCTCTTAGAGTTAAGTTATATTCTATGACATCTTGTATACTTTGAGGTTGTTGAGGCATGTATCTGTGGTTTATGCATTGAAGCAGAAACAGGGAAAACACTTATACAACTGTTTTAATAGTTGTAGAGACTGGTGTTTCCATGTTTACCTTTATTTTAACCCAGTGTGGATTCTAACTAGGAATGAAAGAATCAACTCTGCGGGTCTTTTTAGCTCTACAACAGTGTATAGATTCATCCTGAGTTATTGATTCACCTACTTAGCTACCACCATTCCCTTCACAAAGCCATCACAAATGCTGCCCAAAACTGGTATTGAAGAGCTCCAAAGGTCAGCTGAAGAACACAGAGCATTCTTTTTACTGAATGTCTGCAGGTTATGTTTTGCTTTCCTTTACTTGCTCCTTTTGGAATTAGTCATGACACATTTTTCTTTTTTAGCATAAACCCATCAGTATTCACAGATACTATGAATAAGTTTTTTTTTCCACCTAGGTACATTGAATATCCCATATCTCACAGAATGAAACAGATTTAGCATTACACTTGCTTCTTTAAAAAAAGAAATAAAATAGTTATTTTCTAACGTATTTCTAAATATAATTTTGCCCCAGAAACTATATTGAATACAAGTGTGTTTTGAAAGAACTGATTTTAAGTATTTGTATTTGTTTTATATCACAAGAAATAGTAGCTACAAATTTAGAGACAGATTCTTACTTTTCTAAATTGATTTGTAATATTTTTCAAGAAATATTTGTGCTTAATGCTGCTTCTTGAGCAAATTACATCTGGATTATCATTGGTTTATTTCATAATCTAGTTGTGCATCTCTGAGATGAAAAGGCATACAATAATTTTTCAATTTGAATTACAATTTTTATATGTATTTAAAGTATGTATATTAAAACTGTCTACTAATATTTAATACATTAAACTGCATACGTATTAAATATATGCATATACAGACATTCTCACTTAAAGTAGTAACATGGAAAAAAGTCTACTGACTATGCCACCTTTTTTTCTAATGAGTTTCATTAGAAGATTTACAAAGTATTCTATAAGAATTTTTATTTGTTTGTTTATTAGTTTGATTTAAGTTTTAACTTTCTGGTATACTTGGAAAAGTCAGGTCCTTTGTCTTACTAATTTATAAACCAAAAGTTGAAGCTTTGAGATAAATATAATCAATCCTTCCTTGAAGTAATAAAAAAAAACTAATAAAGTAGTTAATGACTACATAATGAGGTATGTTTTCCTCTAAGGAATTAGAATGCTTACCATTTTATCTCTAAGTTCCAGAATTAAATATACATTATGTCTATCCAACATGAAAGCACCAGACATTTGGTTAAAAACTAATTTAGTTGTTTTAAAGCCTACCTCATATGTCAATGGATAGTTGGTAGAACCTATTTTCACTGCTATAAAATATCTGACTGGTATCAATGAAAACAATGTATTTTTCTGACATTAAGCCATGTAAATATCCAACAGCCCTCCTCTTTTCTCTTATTAGTCTTTCACACATTTCATTTTCTCAGATATTTCTTATAGGGCTCCCAGTACAAAACAAATTATCATCAACTTTAATTTCTTAATGATTTAAGTCCCTATTAAAAAAAAAAGAAAAAAAGAAAAGAAAAAAACTACAGCCACTGATTTAATTATAATTACTTCAGTTTCTAGTTCTTTGATATTCAAGTTTAATAACTGTTCTGACATATTATGGATAAATTTTATTAGCATCCTTTCTAAAGGGCTTATGTGATCCAAAAAAGAGACATGTTTTCAGGTTGTCTATTCCTTGTCATCTATTTTTATTTAATGCATTTCCCTTTGAGTAGTAGAAGTTACAGAAGTTTTAAAGGCAGATTTTGAAATTGACATTGGTGTAGAATAATTTCTACAAACTTGTTTCATATAAAATTTCTTCACAGAAATAAGATAAATGTTTTGTAGATATAAAATGAACTACACATTCCCTTTTATGAGTCAGTTTCTGCCTCCAGCTTACTAATGACTGTAACTCATTACCATAGATGGTGCCTTGTAATTTACAGAATGAGCAAAATTCCTACTCTGTGAAAGAATTAAGCACCAAATCAGATCATTTTTACTTTAAGGAAAATTTCTCATTATCCACACTTTTTCTAAGGCAAGCCTTAGCCCTGTTTCTTCCTGACTGCCAGGAAGATTTGTAGGTAGTAAGACAAATGCAGGAAAGCCACATGTCATGGGCAATTGCCTGGACTGCTAAATTGTTCAGGTAAGTCGCTAACAACTTGTAAAAGAGTACTAAGAGCAGTTAAATGTGTTATGCCCGTTAACTGATTTACACCTAATAATTTAAGGTGCAAATTTTGACCTGTAATACCCAAAAAACTGGGACAGAAGAACGAATTTAGGTTAAGTATCTTATAGTGTTGTATTCATTGTGAGATATGATGAAGTTTGTCTTCAAATAGCCTGATCAATCCTTTATTCTTTAATTCATAGTACCCCCCATCCCTTTTTCCTTTTTCTGTTTTTTCTTCCTTTCTGCCTTTGTTACATGCCCAGACATGCCACAGTACCAGGCGTTATCAGTACCAGCTCACATTCCTTTCCTTATTTGGAAAGAATACTAACTCTCTAACTCATTGCACATACCCCTTCCCCTTTCCCCTCTCCCGCTTACATGCCCACTTTATCTAAAAAAAGTTCAAATGTTTAGCCAACCAGGGGATTAGTTTAGATTGTACAGCCTGGCCCCGGCCAATGGTGAAAAGGTACAGGGGCAGGACTTGCGTCAGGAATAAAGGTTCTTGTGCCCCTTTGTTCAGGTGTGCTCTCATGGCAACTGGCCAAGGAGAAGCACCCCTCTGTGCAGAAGTAAAATTACTTTGCTCAGAATCCTTTGTTTCAGTGTTCAGTTTCCTTAGGATTTTAAATATTATTCCCAACATTCGTAAAAAGGCACTTAGAATGAAAGATCCTCTGCTAATTATGAAAAATGTTTATAGATTTTTTTTTTTAACCCAGAGGAAGCTCTTTTCTGATTTAAGAGTTCCTAGTCAAAGTAAGCCACTTAAAATAGCCCCATTTAAAAAAATATTTAAAATATCCCAATCTTCTTTGATAAATCATACACTTTACCTATTATATCTTTTTTTATAGTAAATTGTGTAAATCTGTAGATAATGTGCTATGAATTTTAAAAGAAAAACCAGAGGAAAGCTGTTAGAATTAGAATGGTAAAACTTTCAGTCTGTTGAACATAATATACTCTTGTTGTCTTTTCAGATATTTTCTGACATCTTTTAAAAAGCATAGTGATTACTTTCCGTGCCATTTTTTAAAAAGTCATTTGTTCTTTCAGCATATTTTTGTTCACCCAAATAACTAATTCTTTTTTCTTAATTGTATCATTATTTTTTACTGGCATTGTTGAAACACATACCTGAATACATAAGTTAATGAAAATATTAGAATTATTAATTTTCAAAAATTTTTTGAGACTGAGTCTCACTCTGTCACCCAGGCTGGAGTGCAGTGGCATGATCTCAGCTCACTGCAACCTCCTGCTCCTGGGTTCAAGTGATTCTTATGCCTCAGACTCCCGAGTAGCTGGGATTACAGGCTTGCACTACTACACCTGGCTAATTTTTTTGTATTTTTAGTAGAGGCAGGGTTTTCCCATGTTGGTCAGGCTGGTCTCAAACTCCTGACCTCAAGTGATCCACCCACCTCTGCCGTCCTAAGTTCTGGGATTGCAGGCATGAGCTACTGCACCCAGCCATTGATTGATAAATTAATTTTAAACTCCCATATGGAAATCTGGCAAGCCAGGTTTCACTAACAACTGTTTCAGTACTGACTGAGTGGTTAAGTTCAATATTAAAAGCCAATTCCTTATACAAAGGCTGGGATGTAATAAAAGCCCATGAAGAGTTTTGCCTAGGCCTTTCCTGGGCCTTAAAGCATGACAAAATAATGAAGAAATTCTTAACGGACCCATTTAGAATTAAACATGTTTTATTGTGGGTCTGAAGAAACTCCCCAGGCCTCCAAAAACAAGTTTACTGGGGATCTGAAGGAACTCTTCAGTGATTTAGTAGGAGACAAGGGTGGTCACCCCAGCACCTGGACCCATTTAGATTACATAAATTTACTGAGGCTCCAGAGAAAGGTCTTCAGTACTCAGACCTTAGTTACAGATTAAAAGAAGTTAATCACTTAGATGATTATTTAGATGAATGCACACTTACACATATACATATAGCTTAGAAGGTATATAAGCTCTAGAAAACTTTGTAATTTTGAGTTGGTCTAGCAAGAGTTTCCAAGCCTTCTCCCTGTAACTGGTTACAGAAATAAAAACTCTCTTCCTCCCCAGTTCATCTGCATCTCATTATTTGGCCACAGGAAATAGCAGCCTGACCATCAGTTTGGTCTGGTAACAGAAATTTTCAGGTATATTTCTGTCATCTCAAGCTAAACATTAAAGAACACCTTCAAATAGTTTAATATAAACTTCAGTTTAATATAAAATACAGTTTAATAAAAATGCCATCAAATAGTTTAATATAAGCTTGAATAATTTAATATAAACAAATTTTGTTTACAGTTATTATTTGCTCAAGAGCAAAGCCAAAGTCAATACCAAATAAATAAATAAATCCTGAGACGTGGAGAGATATGGAACAAAAGCCCTAATGGCATCAGGTCAGGAGCTTGTTCTGCCTCTGGACTTCTTGCTCTGGGAGATAAGAAACATTATCATATTTAAGATTTCTTTTATTTTGTAGGCAAAAGTATCCTAAGTGATATAGCATCTTAAGTATGTTTTTACATAAGTAGCTGTAGCAGCTATTTAATGTTAAAAATTTACATGTATTGAATTCATCCATTCATTTTAATACTGCAGATGACTTCTACATTAGCCTAATAAAACAAAGACAAGCCATTTTAATCTTCCAGTGACCTGACTAGTGTGAGTACTTAATGACCATTACTTACAAATGGCACCAAGTTCCCAATGCCTCTATCCTAGGGCAGGATACTCTTACAGTAGGCCATTATCCACTCAGGATGAATGTCAATGTCTATTATGAGATGAGTAGCTCCTTTTGGCCAGCTAATTGACCTCTAGTTCCTTAAAAACTGTTAAGGGTGATTTAAATTTTAAAATAGGTGATTACAAATCTCTAAAGAGGTGTATAAGAAAACTGACTTTATAAATTACTTTATAAGTTAAAGGTATATGAAAATGTTTTTCCCTCTTTGTCTTAAGAATGTCTTTCATTCCAAAAATTATGTAAAAATAAGAAAATACAGCCGACATAGGATACTCTAGAATGTTAACTATTATCAAACCAGGGTCTCTGCAACTGCATTGAATATGGATTAAATTATAAAAATTGAGGCCAGAAGACTTATTTAAATTGCTGATAACAAAAATCAACCTAGATTTCTACATTCTATGAAACTACCCTTCAAGAATGAAGAAAAAAATAGGCTTTTTCTGGATTTAACAAATCTGCAAAAATTTCACCAGCAGATCTGAACTAAAAAAGGTTAATGGAAATTTTAATTTAGTAGACTAAAAGAATGTAATTCCAGTTGAATATTCACATCTTCAGGAAAATATGAAGAGCTGGAAATGATATAAAAGCAGATACATTTAAAATAGTGTTTCTTCTAACTTGATTAACCTAGATAACATTGTTTAAAAAATATTGTAATACTGTATTGTGAAGCATATCACTTATATGGCTCTAATATGACAAGCTCTTTTATGATTATACAAGATAAGTGGTAAGTTAAATGGACCTCATACTGTAGGAAGATTTTACATGTATTTAAAGTTGTTCAATATTAACTATACACTGGTTGCAGTGACTTATGACTGTAATCCCAGCACTTTGAGAGACTGAGGCAGGCAGATCGATTGAGCTCAAGAGCTTCAGAGCAGCCTGGCCAGCATGGTGAAACCCCGTCTCTACCAAAAATACAAAAGTTAGCTAGACATGGTGGTGCATGGCTATAATCCAGGCTACTCAGGTGGCTGAGGAAGGAGAATTACATAAAACCAGGAGGTAGAGGTTGCAGCAAGCTGAGATTATGTCACTGCACTTCAGCCTGGATGACAGAGTGAGACTCTGTCTCAAAAAATAAAAATATAAATAAAAAACAAATATGATATGGTTTGTCTGTGTCCCCACCCAAATCGCACTTTGCATTGCAGTTCCCATAATCCCCACATGTCATGGGAAGGACCTGATGGGAGGTATATTAATCAGGGGTGCTACTTTTTCCCATGACACTTGTTAAAGAATGGCAAAGCTGACTTTATTCCAGGGGTTATTGCAGTAGGAATAGGGACCACCAAAATGGGGTTTTGCAGAAGGAGACAGAGATTGTTCTTGTCAACCAAATAACAAACACAGAGAGACTCTCTAAAAGAAATTTACTTGGGAATAAGGCATGGCAATGGGAATGCATATGCCATAATAAGCTATGTGCAAATTCAGGAAGGTAAAGGAAGACAAAGGTTTTAAAAGAAAAACATGAGAATTATCCAATTGTTTTGAAATAATTATAGTAGGCAACAATGATCAAGAACGTGGGTGGTGCCAGTTCAAGGCTGGACAGGCAGCTGTGGGGCAGATATTCTTGCAGAAGTATTTTTTGTGTAAGGTTGTGATGTGCAAGGTTGTGGTTTCTGTAGTTATTTTTGGTTGTTGTAATCAGCATGTAAGTGTGAGAACCCTCTCTTCATAGCCTTCTTAGTTCTATTTGTCAGGGTTGTCTTAACATTGGTCTCTATTTTGATCCTGACAACTTTCATGTTCTCAACTGTAAATATAACAAAGAGTGAATTTATAGCTAAGGAGCAGGGTAGGATTCAGTGGATGGAAAATACTAAGAGGAAATACAAAGGGTAAAGGAGGATTCTGGCTACATAAACCTAACAGAATTCTTGCTGAAGGCAGGCCAAGGTGATCAGACATCACCTGAGGGCTGGTGAAGGGCGAGGAACTTGATCAGATATATATTGAAAATGGAGGATTCTGGCTACCCTGTCTTAGCAAGATTCTTGCTAAAATTGGACAATGCACATTCATGGAAGCCCAAAAGTTAGGGCCTAGTTGAGAAGGGAGTTCAGAGGAGCTGACTAAAGTTTGGTCAAACAGAGAATCTTTGTCACTGGCAAACCATAGGGCTCTTAGTTTCTGCTCTCTCAGACAACACTGCCATGCACTGCTGGATGTCCAAAACAGACGACCATTGTTTTGTATTTTTCATCCGGTTTTTCAGTTATTTCAGGGCAAGAGTGAAGTCTTGTTTTGTTATTCCATCTTGGATGGGAGACTAAGTTCTTGCTTTATTTGTTGTATGTTCATCATAAATAAGAAAGAAACTGTATTATGGCTTAAAATTGAACAAATTCTTAAAATTGAAAAATATATGTTTATGCTAGTTTTTAAAAGCTAAAGCTAATGAGTATTCTATGCCAATTATTTAAGAAATGTTTCTATCCACATCATAACCATCAGAAAACAAAAGAAGACTTAGTAAAACTTTCACTTCAAAGCAAAAAACATACTCAGCAGGTATAATTTTATGTGACTATGATGAAGTTCTAAGTAGATTGGATATAATTTTAAGTAGTATTCCCAATAAGAAAGTTTGTAATTAATTTGCCAATTATTAATTCTCTAGTTTTTCTTTACCTTTACATTCACATGAGCAATTTAATATAGGTGATCAATACATAATTCAGAAACTACTATACTACTTCTAAGCAAGCCTGATGGGGTAAGTGGTGATAAAAACGGAAGGGTCAAAGTGTGTGTGAGAAAAATTCCCACTTTGCGTAAGCTATTTCTTATCTGAATCTATAAATACGGTCCTTAAGCTTATGCAAGTGTGGTGATCATGGCTTAAAAAACAGCCTTCAAAAGCCTGACTGAAGTTTTAAAAAATAAATTGTATTTGTAAATTCTGGGCAAAGCTTTAGTAATAATTATTCTACTACATACATTATTTTATTGGTTATAATATGGGTCATATGCAGAAGCTATCAAACTTTTCTTTTTCTGTATATTAGTTTCTTGAGCTCAATAAAACATTTTCTTTTATTTATGTATAGAGAAAATGTCAATATTACATTTCATTAGTTTGAAAGGGCATTTTTGTGTGTATCTATACAAACCTTTTTGCAGAATTAAATCAGAAAACATTTTTATGGAACAGTTATAAAAATTTAATAACTTTTATTACTACTTAGAAGGCATACCTTGCCTAGATTTTTTTTTCCTTTTAATTTTAAAACTTGGATCCAAACTTTCCCTTTTAGTGTTTTTTTGATGCCTTTAAAAAAGAGGTTTATACCAGCAATCCCATTACTGGGTACATACCCAAAGGATTATAAATCATTCTACTATAAAGACACATGCACACGTATGTTTATTGCAGCACTATTTACAATAGCAAAGACTTGGAACCAACCCAAATGACCATCAATGATAGACTGGATAAAGAAAATGTGGCACATATACACCATGGAATACTCTGCAGCCATAAAAAAGAATGAATTAATGTCCTTTGCAGGGACACAGATGAAACTGAAAACTATCATTCTCAGTAAAGTAATGCAGGAGCAGAAAACCAAACACCGCATGTTCTTACTCATAAGTTGGAGTTGAACATGAGAACATATGGTCACAGGAAGGGGAACATTACACACTGGGGCCTGTCGGGAGTGGGAGGCAAGGGGAGGGAAAGCATTAGAACAAATAACTAATGCATGTGGGGCTTAAAACCTAGATAGATGGGTTGATGGGTGCAGCGAATCACCATGGCACATGTAAACCTGTGTAACAAACCTGCACATTCTGTGCGTGTATCCCAGAACTTAAAGTAAAATAATAATAATATAAAAGGGGTTTATAGTAGAAACTTTGGGATTCTCCTAGCAGCCACTTTCCTCTCACTTTTTTTAGGGATATGATCTTTTAAATGTAATTTTAAAAGTTATAATTGATACATAATAATTTCACATATTTCCTTTTCACTTTCTTACTTAGAGCAATTGAATCAGTGACAGTTCCATGTCTTGATAGAGGTAAAGAGCACACAAGATGCTGCTAGAATACAGAGAAAGACTTGCTTCCTACTTTGCTGAAGTCTTAGGAAGAGAAGTTCTCTATTTACTAGATTGGTGATTCTCAATCTTTAGCATGTGTTAGAATCACGATTACCCAGAGGGCCTACTAAATAAAACACAAATTACAAGCCACCACCTCCAGCTGGGTGGAGCCTGAGTTATTACATTTCTAATAAATTATGTTATTGATTTTGATGCTAATAGTCCCAGTACCACATTTTGAGAGCTGCTGATCTGATCAGTGGTTCTCAACTCTGTCAGCACTTTTGAGATACCTGGGGAGTTTATGAACACAGGCAGTTCCTGCTTTGCATGGTAGCGCGGGATTGTAGAAATGGCAATACAATCTGAAATCATGCAAAGTGATCTTAATTATCGATCATTAAGAAAATTCAAATTATTCCTTGATTTTTTGGCAAATTATTAAAAACTATCTTGCTGTCTCATTAATGTTGTGAAATTTTAAAGTAACCTAGTATTTATTTAGTAATGAAAACATCACAAACGTTGAGAAATACATTTACTTTTTTGTAGAAAACTTACATAAAGTTGCCTTCTTGTATCATTTATGATGCTGAATGAGCATCTCTTCTATGCTTTTGCAAATTATCACACTCCTTTCCGACTTTAGGTCAGCTTCCAACATTTTATCCTCTGTGCTTTCAATGCCATGAGATATCTCAGATTTCCTTTAATGCAAAACTTCTTGCCAATGTCACTTCCTCTGGAGCATCTTTATTCTCTTCTTCACAACCACTTTCCTCATTCATGCTGATAAGTTTACCTTCACTATATTTGTCTCTTCCACATCTAGGATCTATCAAACAGCAGCAATGTCAACACATTCCCACAATAGACTATTCCATTTACACTGAATTTTCATTTCACTCCCAGAATTATCATTTTTATTTCTTTGCTGCCCTTTTAACCAGGTTGGCCAATTTCCTTTTGTGATTACCCATATTATAATATGTTACATGGGTTTAGAGACACACTTTGATGTAGTGAACTGATGAACAGTGCAGTGATGAGTCACAAGCATGCTTTAAAAAAAGTGGTGTGATTGATCACTGACCCCATGAGTACCTGTTTTTTATGTAGAAATTTGTGGACTGAAGAACTGACAGTAAAGTTTGCACTTTATACAATTATACAATTCCTCACAATTAATATGCCATCGCAACTGAAATTTCAGCAGGGTTGTTGGGGAACAGGTGTTATTTAACTAAGCCATAATAACTGAAAGCTGCATACAGAAACCATGTAAAGCAAGGACTGCCTTTAATAGCACTACCTGGTCCCCATCTCAGACCAATACCCTTAGAATCTCTGAGACAGGATTCAGGCCATGATATTATTTCACAATCTCCCTCAAGTCATACTAATATGCAAGTTCTAGAACAGTGTTCCTCAAAATGTAGTGTTCGTAGAAATCATTTGGAGGACGTAGGCAGATTCTTAGGCCCCATCCCATGGATACACTTTGAGTAGTTGGATATAATGACAGTTTATCGTCCAAGTGGGAAGCCGACTGCTGTGGCAACTACTTTTGTTACCATATAGAAAGCCACTGGAGCATATATTTGGCACATGAAGGAGAGCAGGACTGGGAGAATTATTGTGAACTCAGGATGGAAATCTGATGAGTTGATGAACCTCAAAATTAAACTACAGCTAAGTTCTCCTTTCCTAGGAATTTTCAGTTACATAAACCAATAAATTCTTTTTAAAGCAGTTTTCAGTTAGATCTTGATACTGAGAATACCAAGAACTCAACCTCACAAAAGATTAAATCATTGTGTAAATTTTCTTTTATTTCATCAGTGTGGTTATTTTTTCATTACATATTTAAGAAATGGGCAAAGTGGAAGAGATCTTTGGGTGTTTTCAGGAGAGGCGCAAGTAGGAAAGGAGATGACTTCATTGTGTTTTTGAATAATAAAGCCTCTCTCAAGTTAGCCTTTCATCTTTTAAGGGGTGATTTTCAATATCAGGTGTAAAACAATTATCCAGACATTTGTTAAGTGATACTTGATATATGATTAATTTTGAATGGAAGTAACTTTATTTTTTGTCTATAAGTTTGATAGCAACACTTTTATTAGTGAAAAATTCTGATGAGTATATTAGTGTCATTTTTTTTTTTTTTTTTTTTTTTGAGACGGAGTCTCGCTGTGTCGCCCAGGCTGGAGTGCAGTGGCGCGATCTCGGCTCACTGCAAGCTCCGCCTCCCGGGTTCACGCCATTCTCCCGCCTCAGCCTCCGAGTAGCTGGGACTACAGGCGCCCGCCACCACGCCCGGCTAGTTTTTTGTATTTTTTAGTAGAGACGGGGTTTCACCATGTTAGCCAGGATGGTCTCGATCTCCTGACCTCGTGATCCACCCGCCTCGGCCTCCCAAAGTGCTGGGATTACAGGCTTGAGCCACCGCGCCCGGCTAGTGTCATTTATTATACTTAGCAAACAACTGACTTAGCAAAATAACTGGAAAGCTCAATTATTTGCTCTTTCCATTTCATCTAATTATGCATTGCCAATAAATTTAATAAAAACTCTTCACTTAATAAGCCTTCTCATAATTAAACACACATTAAATTTTTACTCAATTTTCTTTCCATTGCCTGGTCTATTAGTTTGGTAAGGCCTGCCATAACAGTACCACAGACTGGGTGTGGTTTAAACACAACAAATTTATTTTCTCACAATTCCGGAGTCTAGAAGTCTGAGATCAAGGTGTCTGCAGGTTTGATTTCTCCCGAAGCCTTTCTTGCCAGGAAGATGCCTATCTTCTCCCTGTTTCACATGGTCTTCTCTCCACGTGTCTGTACCCTAATCTCCTTCTTACACGAACATGGTCATATTGGGTTAGGGCCCACCCTAATGACTGTATTTTAACTTCATTGCCTCTTTAAAGATCTTATCTCCGAATGAAGTTATATTCTGAGGCTCTGAGAGTTGGGATGTCAACATTTGAATTTGGGAGGGGGGCATAATTCAGCCCACAGTACCCAGGCAATTTTAATTTCCTCATTGATCAGTTTAGGCTCTATTTTTCTAACTCCTTCTTTTCCCTCTTTCTCCCCATCTGTCTCCTTCTTCGTTTCTTTTTTATTCTTTGTACTATAAATTGTCTTCCATTTTTATGCTTTCTTTTTAATAACTGGAAATGGATGTTAGATAAGATAATTTAAGGGCTGGTGATGAGGGCTGTGCTGCCCAAATTACAAGAACGTTTATTTCTTTACGAATTGTACTGTGCTTGGTGAGGTCTCAGTAAAGGGTAAAAATGTGTCAAAGCATATAATCAAACCTCCAAAAACCATTTTCTTTTTCCTAAGGGGAATGATAAATTACCTGTTCATAATTTAAAGTTAAATTTATACCAAGCCTCGCTACAGAGTTTCCAAAGGTGATGTGGGAATGAACGGCTTGACCTTGGCTGAATGTGAAACTTGTGAGTAATACAGTAAGGTGTGTTTGTGGTGGACATAAAATGACTTATGGCCGGGCACGGTGGCTCAAGCCTGTAATCCCAGCACTTTGGGAGGCCGAGACGGGCGGATCACGAGGTCAGGAGATCGAGACCATCCTGGCTAACACGGTAAAACCCCGTCTCTACTAAAAAATACAAAAAACTAGCTGGGCGAGGTGGCGGGCGCCTGTAGTCCCAGCTACTCGGGAGGCTGAGGCAGGAGAATGGCGTGAACCCGGGAGGCGGAGCTTGCAGTGAGCTGAGATCCGGCCACTGCACTCCAGCCTGGGCGACAGAGCGAGACTCCATCTCAAAAAAAAAAAAAAAAAAAAAAAATGACTTATGTCTGTTCTTGGCAAATAAACATTTTCTGTGCTTCATGCTTTATTTCACCTTCAAAATAAAGTTCTTGAAAATGTAGCTATATTATGCCACTAAATGATAACTTGGACTGAGTTTGCCAGATGACATTATTAAAAGCTTAAAGTCAGTTAACTCTATATGAATGATCTGCAAGGTAATGCATATTAGATTAACTTATTTTTTATATATACACTGAAATTCATCATAAGAATACTGCTGACAGTTACTCTCCCATAATGAAAAATTACCTTTAAGACAATAGGAAGCCCTTGTAATTCTCCTATTTTATTGAAATGTAAGAGAACAACTTTTGATTTACACGTTTTGCATTTTGAACAAATGTGTTCATATGTTTAAACATTTCTCTCTTGAAGAGGATTTCTGACTTGTTTTTCTAACTTTAAGGCAATTTCTTTTTTTCTTCTATTTTTTCTCTTTTTTATCCCAAAAATTTGCATTTCTTTCCTCTGATTCTTGAAGTATCAAAACTAATATATTGTGTTCTGTATACTATCTGATATTAAAACCTTAGTAATAAGCAGACAGTATATTTGACAAGATAATATTTCAAAAGAGTTCATAACTTTTTGGAAGAATTATAGTTTATTTGGTAACTTATGGTCTCTGGAGTCAGTTGTTTTCAAACATTTTTGTTATGTTTGATTTTATTTTTATTCTTTAAAGTTTTGTTTTAATTGGCAATTTAATAATTGTAAATATTTATAGGATATGATGTGATGTTTCAATGCATGCGTACATTTTGTAATGACCAAATATTTTAAAAAGCAGAACTCATGTAACTCCAAAATGTAAAATAATAAAAAGGCATTTGCTATTGGTGAAGCAGGATAGGAGGTCCTTTTGATGCCAGAGAAGCTCTGATAAACCTTGGGCATCAGTGACATGAGTTTCAGGCCATTAGTCTGAGTGTCACATGCCCCAGAATATTTTTTCTCAGGATTCCTTGCAGTACTTGCTTTACAGAAGATCTAGTCTCTTGCTAGAATTCTTACATAAAATTATGCATAATATTGATTCATATAAAATACAAATAATAAATATAACAAATAAATGTTACATATTATACCTAAAAGTCTCACCAATATTGATGTTACTGAATGAAAATTCACAGGTGCACAGGAAAAAACCAAAGCCAAGGTGAAGAATTTGTTGGATAGGTGTGGCATCAGTTGTATCTCTGTTCTGATGAAACTGCCTGTTTTCTACCTAGCTTCTGCTCTTGTTCAAATTCAACTCTAGTGGATGCCATTTCTATTAATCCTTTAACTATTATTGCTTTACATCCTATTATAATTGTCCTTATAGCCATTTTAATGCTCTGTTTTCTTTCTGAATGTCCCTATTCATGTTACCATCTATGAACAGAACTTGCCCCTTCTTCCCCTGGTAATTTATTGAGCTATTCTTCTGACATTCTCATTTATCCCTTTAATAGCAGCTGCTGCTAATCTTGTCTACTCCTTATTTCATGGCAGTTCACACAGATCTTATACTTGACAAAACTAAAGGGAAAAATAAGCCAAGCTATAATTTATTCTGATCAACAGATATTTCCCTTAAAATATTATTGACTTAAAATTTACCAGATAATACAGCAGCTTAGACTTTTGTTAAAATCTTCCTCTTTGAATATTTTGAGTTATAGTTACCTAAATCATCATTCATCTCTATTAGCCTTATTTTAATGAGAGTTGTGGCAGAATCTTTTAAGAAAGGACAGGCATCATTTACTCTGATGAACATAGAAGTTATCTTCTTCTTCTATCCAATAATTCTCAGAGTACATGTTTTTTTTTTTTCAAAATATAGTTTAAGCCGCCAATAGTTTAGTCAGTTGGCAGCTTAGTTGATATAAAGGGTTAAGCTATTCAGATATAAAAATCTATATAGAGCCAACAACAAGAAATACATATAATGTTTCAGAGCATTTATTTGTCAGTACACCAAGAGGCAGTGCTTGAAAATCTTTGTGTGGGAAAAAAAGATTATAGAACTAACTTCTGGCCACTTAGAGGTAAATCATTAAACAATGGTAGTCATATTGTTAGAAAAAGAAACCACTTTATTTTAACAACGAGACCCAGAGAAAGACTAAGTGGCTCAACTAAGGTTAAATGGCCAGGTCACAGCCAACCCAGGGTGGAAATTTTGTCTTCATGTACTAGAGTAATATTCTTTCCATATATTAAGAATTAAAGATTTAATTAATATAAAATACTCACAAGTGATAACTCTGGCAAATCTTATGTATGCTAGATCTCTGACCTTCCTACAGAGCAGTTATTGTCTTCATTTTAATGCTGAGAACTCTGAATCTTGGTGACATTTAAGTTGCTCAAGTTCATCCAGATGGAAAGTGACTAAGCAGAGTTTTGGATGGTGCCTGTAACACATCCAATCTCTGGATCATCTCTATAGTGCAATATAGTTTCTAGTCTCTGAGATAAAGGAAATACTACTGAGTTTACATTCTAACCTTACTGTTAAAACAATCATGATAAGCTGAATTTATTAAAGGTCTCCTAGTACAACTGTTCAGGAAAGCCAGCTTTTAAGCTGTGAACCACCGTTCCCTGCTCCTGTGACCACGATCCTAGGGATGTAATTGATTTAGGTGAACTTTTGGATTTAAGTTTCTCTGTCAATAAAATATTGAATTAGGGGCTATATAGAGTTAAAATTCAATGGCTGACTATTGCCACTATCTGATTACTACTAAAAGCTGCGAACAGTTCAGATTAACTCTACTTTATGAGTTAAATATCTGACTCTTCCTTACTGCAGTTCAACTCTTGTATATTTAGTAGAGACGGGGTTTCATTATGTTGGTCAGGCAGGTCTCGAACTCCTCATCTCAAGTGATCCGCCCACCTTGGCTCCCCAAAGTGCAGGGATTACAGGCGTGAGCCACCGCACCCAGCCTATTTTATATCTTTAAACATCATTAGAATTACAACCAAGAGTTAAACAGTTTGCACCAGACTAATCCCAATTATCTAGAGATTATCAGCAGTAATACCAACCAGAAGTTGGCACAGGGCAGAGACAAATAGATGCTGAGTGAGAAGGTTTGAGTCATAGGTTCTGGGTCCACCACTCAGTGTTGCATAACCTTAAACCTTTCAATTCTTATATGTATGTAAACGGGGACAATAATTTTGTCTGTCCCATAACATTGCAAAAACAAATGGAATCATGTATTTTATAACATTATAATAAATGGAAGGAATTGTTATTAATTCCTATAGTCCATTACGATATAATGTAGACATTCAAAGCAGAAATTTACCAAATAACAATTCATATAAGCACAGCTTTCAGACAACCAAATTTGTAATTTGTTGTAAGGAAAACCTGACATTTTAATGTGTCCTAGAAAAACAAAGAGAATAGAAAGCTCATGCCAAATATCTGTAACAAAGTTGCCCCTTGGTAAATATTATAATAAAATAGTAAATAATTAATTTAGAGAAGAGAAAATAGGAAAACTAATTATCAAACTTGCAGGAGGGTAAATACAATACAAAGGGACTCAGAAAAATAAATTGAGGATATTTGCATCGAGTCAGTCAATCCAAATTTTTAAAAATGTAAAAATTTGCTTATTAACTAACATGAAGACTGACTACAGTCCTCTCTGTGACCATAGGGTTTAAAATATACCAATTTGCTAAAGCTGAGGTTGGTCTCACTCTTGAATAATTTATGGAGAAACTGAATCTCATTGGAGACAGATGTAAGTAGGAAACTTTGGATAAAAGAATTAAAATTCTCTTTTTTGTTACTTTTGCAGTTTAATGCATTTTAAAGTGTACAGTTGAGGGAAAAATATACTAATAAAATTAAGGTTGAAAATTGAATATAGCCTGATAGCTGCAATCATATACTGTTAAAATGATGAAAAAGAAAACTGATACCTCACTGCATACAAGGCAGTTATTGCATTGCCTGAGTTGTGTAGAAACCATTAAAATTCTCCATTTAATATGCAATTTTATTAATAACATATTTTCATTCCTTCCTCAAATTCTGAATTGTTGGGCATCATATTTCACCTCTACATCACTCAGCATGCACTATTTTTCTACCCAATACTCTTTTCTACAATTAATCCTCATGTTCAGTTTTCAAAACTTAAAAAAAATTCACTTTTCATCTTTTCTTCCAGATAGGATTTGCAGTGAACTATTTCAGTAGTCAACTGTCATGAAAAGGCTACGTTAATTGCCCTCAAATATCAGGTACATACATAACAGGTGGGAGCTTATTAAAATGCAGATTTCTGTTCCTAGTCCTAAAGATCATTACATAATTGGAGCTCATGAATCTGTTATTTTAACCAGAGGCAGGTGATCTCTAGATACATGGAGAAACCAATAATTTGATATATGTGAACACAGATGAGAGGAATTTAGGATGTGGTAGCTCTGAGAAATTTAAAAACTTTTCTAAAGGGAAAGAGAAAAGGATGAATATTAATTGGACATAGGCAGTCATTGTGCTAAGTGCTTTACACAAGATGTCTCAATTAATCTTAACAACATCTGAGGGGTGGACATTATCATCACAGTTTTAGTATCGTGACTTGTAAAATAATGAAGCTGGATATTCAATTAAGTTTTTAGCATTAATGCCCATTGGGATTCTGCTTGTTATTACAATTCATTATGAATTTTCATATTTAAAAAAACTGACAAATAATATTAAAATATCAGTATATAAATATGTGAATATTTAGTGTGATGAAGGCAAGGATAAAAAAATAACTTTAATAGGAAATACTTCCTAAGCGATATTATTAATTAAATCCAAAAACCTAGTATGATGAATTAGTGAAGGGCACATTGTTTTTAGTCACTGGGGAGTTGGGGGAGGACAAATAAAGAACTGTAGGATCATTTAATAATTTCCTAATTTTGCACGAGAGTGTTTCCTATCCTCCAAAAGCAAAGGGGAAAAGACATATACAAGAAGTTGAAATTGGTTAGGATTATGAAAGGGAAATTCTTAAATCACAATTGCAGTTCAGAGATTGGGTACTTAAAAATAAATCAGTACATTTATTTTATATTATTCACAGTTAGCACTATATTTTTCATTTAGATACAATAATACTGTGTGTGTGTGTGTGTGTGTGTGTGTGTGTGTGTGTGTGTGTGTGATGGAAGGCAGGACACAGACAAAACTATATTTAAGGAGTGGGAAAATTTTGATGTTTATATGAACCGCAAGATGCAGCTCAGCTTCTCTTACTGATCTTAACTACTTTACCCAGTGTTGTTCTATGAACGTCATCCTAGCTCTCACACCCTGAGTGTCTGAACTACTTCTCTTGTTTGTCAACATAATCCAGCCCAATCTCTTTGCAAATCTAAGGTCTAGCTCCCACAGCTTCTCTCCATTTTTTACCCTAGCTTGGGCTTTCAGGTCTTTTCCAGAGCTCTGATCTGTGGTGACATGCTCTCCCATAAGTATATGAATAATTCTGAAATTTAGCCTTCTGGAAGTCCCCTTCCAGAATTAATTCAAGAAAGTGGCTTCCTCCCATAGCTTACATGTTTGGGTAGGCCACCTCCATGACTATTCAACTTGAAGACCATCTCAATTATATACTTGGCTTTACCCTCCTTTCTTAATTCAGAGTGGAAATAAAACAGATAAATAAAACTTCAGAGGATAGACATACTTTGAATATAATCTGACAGTTTTAATTTTTCAGACAATTAAGAATGTGAGTGGAAAACTAGTGACTTAATTTTATTAGTTACTAAGAGTTCAGAAAAGGTCAGTGTTTTAATTTCCAGAATGATTAGCAATTACGTGTAAAATTTGCATCTCTGAACCAATGTATTTTAATTGCATTAGACTATTATGCATTTAAAAGGGTAAAATTTTATACAACAGTATACAATGCCATATTTTCTTTTTAGTCAAATAAATATACAGATATAAAAGACATACTTTTTCTTATTCAATTATTTCTTTTCAACCAGTAATATGTAATATATATACAGTAATATATAGTAATATATATTGCATATATATTGTAATTATAGCATACAGTATTATGTATAGTAATCACAGTGTGCTTTGTGGAATGCATGAGATCCAGCTTCTATTCAATTATATATCAGTCATTCAAGAAAAATAAAAGTCATTCTGGGTATTTTAAGCAGGAAGAGTCTTAATACAGGGAATTAAAGCCTTAAAATAAGGTATACGACTATAAGGCTGGAGAAAGCTGCTGTTAGGGAATTCAGAAATGGAGACATCACAGCACAAGGACACCCCACCTATGAGGTTAGCAATCCATAGCGCAGAAGTGAGGGGCCCCTCCAGAAGAGGTCCAGATATCTGATAGCACAAGAAGTGGCTGTCCAAGAGCTCACCTAGCAGCAACAATGAAAGCAAAGGTAAAATTCCATGTCCAACAGCTGTCGTCAGAGATGAATAGATTCTCCACTTTTGCTTTCTGAATCTAGCGTGAACAACTCTTTGTGCTATCATCTGTGGAGAAATTGACTAGAAAGGAGATTTTTTTTTTGACGTTTAGGGATTATACTGAGTGTAAATAAATCACATCTGAAACAATAAAACAATGATAAGTAATCATTCACATTTTGGGTGAAAATTTTTAGTAATGACCATTCTGAAATTCTCAAAAAAAAATTTATTTTTCATTTTTTTGCTAGCTCCGAGTGCTAGATTTACCTGAGTTTGAATGAAACTGAACTTTTCTTTAACTTGCATTCTTTCTTTTTGTCTGCTCTCTGTCATAGAACATGCATCATAAGCCTTCCTTATTCAAAGGAGGAGGCTAAATAATTCTGAGTCCTTTATAATTTTCTCACATCAAGTGGATTTAAACTGCAATGTATCTCAATATTTTGAGTTTCCACTGCAGAATGTACCTTTGTTTTTATTAACATTTATTTTTTGAGACAGGGTCTCACTCTGTCACCCAGACTGGTGTGCAGACATGCAATATGGGCTCACTGCAACTTCTGCCTCCACTGCTCAAGTGATCTTCCTTCTCAGCCTCCAGAGCAGCTGGGACTACAGGCATCCACCACCATGCCCAGCTAACTTGTATTTTATTTTTATTTTTATATTTTTGTAGAGACAGGGGTTTTTCCATGTTGTCCAGGCTGGTCTCGAGCTCCTGAGCCTGCCTTGGCCGCTCAAAGTCCTGGGATTACAGGCGTGAGTCGCTGCGCCTGGCTTTTATCTTTGTTTTTTGCTGTTGATATTAATGTAATGATGTGGCCTGATCCATGTAGTCTACAGAAGATATAACTTTTTCTGTTAATTTAGCTTAATATTGCAGTGTATATATTTCTGAAACACACATTAACCTTCCTGATACAAACAAATAAACCCCACAAAAACAAAAACAATAGGTTTCAAAATAAATAATTGTCCCTTCTTCCTAATTTCAAATTGTTTTTGACTCTAAATGTAGGATGTTTTGTGATTTTTTTATTAAATTTTATTTTAGTCATTTTTGCCAGTTCTAATCTTTCAAGATTTTTTGAATGCAAGCTGTTTTTCTTTTTAAGGCTCTGAATTAATTTTGAATAAGTCGATTAAATTTCTTTTGTATTTAAGAGTGAGGCTATATGAACTATAACTATTTGTACACTTTTTTTTTTTTTTTTTTTGAGACAGAGTCTTGCCCATCGCCCAGGTTGGAGTGTGAGGCATGATCTTGGCTCACTGCAGCCTCCACCTCCTGGGTTCAAACGATTCTCTTGCCTCAGCCTCAGGAATAGCTGGGGGTTACAGGCATGCACCACCATGCCGGGCTAATTTTTGTGTTTTTAGTAGAGACCGGGTTTCACCATGTTGGCCAGGCTGGACTTGACCTCCTGACCTCAGGTGATCCACTTGCCTCGGCCTCCCAAACTACTGGGATTACAGGCATGAGCCACCATGCCCAGCCATGTAGACATAATTATATATCTTGTTTTTCTTGCTAGAAACCTGCCCTCTTGGGAATATTCTTCTGGTTGTGCCTTTCCTTATTCTTCATTCCCCCTCCATGACTCCTTTTATCAATTGCTCTTAGTGCTTCTATCCTATTTTGATCTTGGTCTTTCAAACATGTGAGCTTCAAGTACTTCACTGACATGGTTGAAAGGTAGTCTCAAGAAGACAGAGACACTAAGAGACTATTTACCAAAATATAGTAGACCAAAAGCAAGAATAAAAGTAACGCTAAAGACTGTAATAGGACATTCAAGATGTAATTTGCTGGTGTATTCTAAAATTCATTTGTTACTTTTCCTATCTAAAAATAACAAGTTTTAAGTTAAAATTTAGTGAAAATAAACTCAGTCTATTTAAATGAACAAACATGAAAAGCTAAATAATATAAAACAGATATGCTTAGCTCATTTTTATTTATTATATAATAATAGATATGTTTGTTTTATCTATAGGAAGTGACAATTTTACTCCTTAGATTATGAATAAAATAGATCTAGAAGAAAAACATAATTTTCTGAAAGGTGGAAATTTATTATATAATGGCATTATTTTATTATATTAATTGCAGGAAAATATATCTATTAATATCCAAAATTTAAAATACCCTTGAAATCTCTGAGACCAAAGAACTATTCATTTTTCTTCATGGGACGTCCTAATATCACTGTAATGAATGAAATGTCAAATTTCTACATTATGTATTTACGATATAGAGAACATGTAGAGAAGACAATTGAAAAGATTTTCCTTGTCTTTGATAGCATTGTATTTCTAGGTGCAAATTATATTTGCAACAAAAGCACATAATAAAGCAAACATTTCATATTCTATGCAATTTTTATGGTTAGAATTTGGCTTACTTACTGGAGCCACAAGATAGAAAGGAGTTGAATAGTAAGGAAGTGCCAAAAACTAGTTAATGTTGGAGTGGAGAGCTCTTGTCCTTCAGGTAACTATTCCATCATTAACCATGGTCTCTAGTAAGTAGAATTAATTTGGTGTTTGTTTTTCTTCCTGAGTTACTAGTTATAACTTTGTTACTTGTAAAAGTTCTTAAGGAGAACAAACGTATATAATACAAACAGACATTTTGGTTCACCAAATAGCTGAGCCATAGAAATCAATATCAAGATCTCTCAAAACCACACAGTTACATGGAAGTTAAACAAACTTACTCCTGAATGACTTTTGGGTAAACAACAAAATTAAGGGAGATATCAAAACATTCTTTGAAATAAATGAAAATAGAGATTCAACATACCAAACTATCTGGTATGGAGCAAAAGCAGTGTTAAAAGTTTATAGCCCTGAACAGCTACCTCAAAAAGCTAAAAAGATCTCAAATTAATTATCTAACATAAAACCTAGAGGAACTAGAAAAACAAGAACAAACTAACCCCAAATCTAGCAGAAGAAAAGAAATAACTAAAACCAGAGTGGAACTGAATGAAATTAAGATATAGAAATCCATACAAAATATCAATTAAACCAAAAGTTGATTTTTTCAAAAGGATGAACAAGCTCAATAGACTGCTACCTAGACTGACAAAGAAAAAAAGAGAAAATCCAAAAAAGCACCATCAGAAATGACAAAGATGACATTACAACTAATGTCACAGAAATACAAAAGATCCTGAGACTATTATGAACAACTCAACTCTATGTACACAAACTAGAAAATCTAGAGAAAATAGATAAATTCCTGGAAATACACAATCTCCCAAGATTGAACCAGGAAGAAATTGAAGCCCTAAACAGACAAATATTGACTTCCAAAAATGAAACAGTAGCAGAAAACCTATCAACCAAAAAAAGCTCTGGACCAGTTAGATTCATAGCCAAATACTACCAGATGTACAAAGAGAAGCGGGTACCAATTCTACTGAAACTATTCCAGAAATTGAGGATGAGGGACTCCTCCCTAAATTATTCTATTAAAGTAGCATCACCCTGATTCCAAACTTAGTAGAGACACAACGCAAAAAGAAAACTACAGGCCAAAATTTCTGATGAATATATATGCAAAATGCTAAACAAAATACTAGGAAACCAAATTCAAGAGCATGTCAAAAAGTTAATTCACTGTGATCAAGGAGGCTTCATTCCTGGGATACAAGGTTGATTTAACATATGTGAATCAGTAAATGTGGTTTACCACATAAACAGAATTAAAAGCAAAAACCATATGATCATCTCAATAGATGCAGAAAAAATCCAGCATCCTTCCATGATAAAAACCTCAAAGAAACTAGGCATCAAAGGAACATACCTCAAAATCATAAGAGCCATCTGATATGACAAACCTACAGGCAACTTCATGATGAATGGACACAAGCTGGAAGGATTCCTTTTGAGAACTGAAACAAGACAAAGTTTCCCACTCTCACCACTCCTATTCAACATGGTACTGAAAGTGTTAGCCAGAGCAATCAGGCAAGAAAAAGAAATAAAAGGCATCCAGATAGGAAAAAGAGAATTCAAACTCCCTCTCTTTGTGGATGGTATGATCCTCTGACTAGAAAACCCTAAGGACTCCATCAAAAGGCTCCTGAAACTGATAAATTTAGTAAAATTTTAGTTTACAAAATAAATGTACAAAAATTCATAGCACTTCTATATACCAATAATGTTCAAGGTGAGAACCAAATCACAAATGCTATCTCATTTACAATATCCATGAAAAATAAAACAGCTAGGAATAAATCTAGCCAAGGAGGTAAATGATCCCCACAAGGAGAACTATAAAACACTGCTGAAGGAAATCATAGATGACATAAACAAATGGAAAAACATCCCATGCTCATAGATTGGAAGAATAAATATCATTAAAATGGTCGTACTGTCCAAAGTAATCTACAGATTTAGCACTATTTCTATTAAATTACAAATGTCATTTTTCACAGAATTAAAAAAAATAAAAAAACTATTCTAAAATTCCCATTGAACCAAAAAAGAGCTCAAATATCCAGCAATACCAAGCAAAAACAAAACAAAACAACAAGAAAACAAAGTCAGAGTCATCACATTACCTGGCTTTGTACTATAAAGCAACAGTAACCAAACAGCATGGTGCTGGTACGAAACAGGCACATAGACCAATGGAGCAGAAGGGAGAACCCAGAAGTAAAGCAGCCCACCCATAGCCATACGATTTTCAACAGAATCAACAAAAATAGACAATGGCAAAATACTTCATATTTAACAAATGGTGCTGCGATGGCTGGCTAGTCACATACTAGTCACATACAGAAGAATGAACTAGACCCTTATTTTTCACCATCTACAAAAATTACATCAAGATGGATTAAAGGAATAAATCAAGATGAATTACATTTTAATGTAAGACCTCAAACTATAAAAATTCTAGAAGAAAACATAGGAAATACCATTCTTGATATTGATCTTGGGAAAGACTTTATGACTAAGTCATCAAAAGCAATTGCAACAAAAACAAAAATTAACAAGGGGGACCTAGCTAAACTAAAGAGCTTCTGCACAGCAAAGAAAACTGTCAAAAGAGCAAACAGACAACCTACAGAATGGGAAAAAATATTTGCAAAGTTTGCATCTGACAAAGATATAACATCTAGAAACTATAAGGAATTTAAATAATTCAACAAGCAAAAGTCAAATAACCCCATAAAAAATAGGAAAAAGAACAATGAACAGACACTTTTCAAAAGAAGACTTCTCAAAAGCAAGCAAACATGAAAACATGCTCCGCATAATGAATGATCAGAGAAATGCAAATCAAAACTGCAATGAGATACCATCTCACACCAGTCAGAATGTTAAAAAGTCAAAAAGCAACAGGTGCTGGTGAGGCTGCAGAGAAAAGGGAAAGCTTACACACCGTTGATGGAGATGTAAATTAGTTCAGCCTTTGTGGAAAGCACTTTGGAGATTTTTCAAAGAACTTAAAACAGACCTATCATTCAATGCAGCATTCCCATTACTGAGTATATATCCGAAAGAACAAAAATCTTTCTACCAAAAAGACATATGCATTCACATGTTCATCACAGCACTATTCACAATTGCTAAAACATGGAATCAGCCTAGGTATTTGTCAGTGATGGACTGGATAAAGAAAATGTAGTACCCATATACTATGGAATATCATGCAGCCATAAAAGAGAATAAAATCATGTCTTTGCACAACATGGATGCAGCTGGAGACCATTATCCTAAGCAAATTAATGCAGAAACTGAAAACCAAATACTGCATGTTCTCACTTATCAGTGGGAGCTAAACGTTGGGTACTCATGAACATAAAGATGGCAAAATTAGACCCTGAGACTTACTAGAGCAGGGATGAGGAGTCAAGGGTGGAAAAACTAACAATTGGGTACGATGCTCAGTACCTGAGTGACTGGATCATTCATACTGCAAACCCCGGCATCATGCAGTATGCTCAGTTAACAAACCTGCATATGTACACCCTGAATCTAAAGTAGAAGTTGAAAACAAAAATAAAAGTTACATTACATAAAAACGTTACAACCCAAGTTATATTACTCTAATAGCTACAATTATTTCTTTTACGATCATTCCTCATTTAAGCATACTCTTTTGTTGAGTACTTAAGCTGTTTCTAATTTTTGTACTATTTTAAATAATGTTAAAGAATTTGACATGACACATTTTTAAATCAGGTTTGTTTCTTCAAGATTAACAACTAAAAGTGAAATTACTAGATTAGAAGCAGTGATTTTTTTCTTAGAATTAAAAAATAATAAAAATAGCCAGATGTGGTGGCTCATGCCTGTAATCCCAACACTTTGGGAGGGGGGTCAGGTGGATCATCTGAGGTCAGGAGTTTGAGGCCAGCCTGGTCAACATGATGAAACCCTGTCCCTACTAAAAATACAAAATATTAGCCAAGTGTGGTGGGATGCACCTGTAATCCCAGCTACACTGGAGGCTGAGGCAAGAGAATCACTTGAACCTGGGAGACAGAGGTTGAAATGAGTCGAGATCATGCCACTGCATTCCAGCCTGGGCAACAAGAGTGAAACTCTGTCTCAAACAAACAAACAAACAAACAAGCAAATATTATCATACAAATAAAATGACAGAAGACAATTCTTTCTTGAACAGTTATGAAATGTGTAGCTATCTTATGTGCATTATTTATTTCAACTCTCAGTAAGTTCTCAGGGTGGATAATATTATTCCCCTTTTTAAATAGATAAACTGAGGCTCAGGTTGGTTAAATGACTTTCCCAAACTCATGCAACTAATTGTGTCAGAGTCCCAGATATTAATATTACTCTATCTGCAACAAAATCTCTTTCTCTTTTTCTTAAAAAATGCAAGACAGAAGGGAGTATCTCCTATTTGACTTTTATCATATCAGTTTATTATAATCACAAAAGTAAATTTCACCCAAATTAATGTAGCTCCTTCTTCCTGGAAATTTTGCGCCTAAGCCCTGGCATATCAAAATAATAAAAAAGCAGTTGTTATTTTTTAAAACTACAATTGCCAAGAGAAAGATTTATAGCTTTTCTGATAAGTTACTGAAGGATTACAGTGACAGCAAAATATTCATGGTGACAAATCATGCTTTACAAACTTAATAGGAGAAAACCAATGGAAAAAGGAAATTAAACACTGATTTTGTGAATTAAGCACTTCTCATTGTTTTTTGTTTGTTTGCTTTTTGTTTGTTTGTTTGTTTTTTTGAGATGGAATCTCACTCTGTCACCCAGGCTGGGGTTCAATAGCATGATCTTGGCTCACTGCAACTGCAGCCTCCCAGGTTCAAGTTATTCTCCTGTCTCAGCCTCCTTAGTAGCTGGGACTACAGGCTGGCACCACTATGCCTGGCCAATTTGTGTATTTTTAGTAGAGACGGGGTTTCACCATGTTGGCCAAGCTGGTCTGGAACTCCTGACCTCAGGTGATCAACCCACCTTGGCCTCCAAAAGTGGTGGGATTACAGGCATGAGCCACTGCACTCAGCCTACAGCACTGTACTTTTTGAGTCGTTTTTTCCCTCTAAAATCCCAAAAGGACAGCTAAGGTTTTGTAAGGTTATGTAACTTTCCAACTGGTTAACCAGTCAGTGATGAGGTCAGTATTCAAACCTATCATTCCAATTTCAAAGGTGATGCTTTTTGATTCTTGGTTAGCATATATGCAATACTATAATTCAAAGTTTATGATTAGCAGTGATTGAATAAAGTTGTTAAACTGATACTTATTTATTGAGTGCTTACTGAATGCCAAAACATGTTTAGCATTTTATCTGGATTAGCATAATCCTCACAATAGTCTTTTGATATAAGTTTTCTTATTATCCCATTTTACAGATTTGGAATCTCAGATGCAGGGAGATAAATAAAGATGTAGCAAGTATAAGAATCCTTGTTCAATTCCAAATTTACCTCCAATTTGATGTTTTTGAATTAAGTTACAGTGCATTATACATTTCCCTAGAGTAGGGTTTAAATAAGCAAAGCAATTAAATGCCAATGAAATATTGGGATTTTAATGCAGATATTTAAATAATCACCATAAAAAACAAGTAGAGATTCGGGGCCATATTTATTATATTGTAAATTTTTTAAATAGAACTGAAATGTATAATGTAGTTGATTGCAAATATATAAAGAATTAACATCCTTGTCAAGTCAAACATCCTTGTTTATTTTTTATATAGGTACTAGAAGATAACAAAAAATAAAAATAAGTTATTTGATAAGATGGTGGTATTATGGATTAATCTTGTCCGTAACTTTATCTATTTTGTGATTACACTGTATTTTTTACTTTTTAAGATAAGGGCTGATTTTTGAAAATATACATGATGTTTACATAAATAAAAAATACATATCAATGAAATGATTTTTATTGCAAAGAAAAATAAATTTTATGTGGGAGTATGAAAGCTTAAAATAACCTTATAATTTACACTAACCCCTTTGTCTTTAATTTATATCCATGAGTTTTAAAGTCTTTACATGAACTTAATTTTATGTTATTTTCTCTTTTTAATCTGTCATATACAAATCGATGGTGTATATAAGATGAAAATGAAGCATTTCAAATCCATTCAATCATGATTATTTTCATTAGAATAAACTTTTTCCACTGCAAAATCTGTATGTAACATTTGGAGGCTGCGTTTCTGAAACTGGTAAATACTCAGTGTTTTTGTTACTCCAGTCACTATGAGAATTTGCTTTACTATGCCTTCAGTAACAAATTTATGGATAGATTTAGACTTTCAGACATGGCATATTGGAAAATTTTGACCAACTTTCCTGCTGAGAAAAAAATGAGGAAAGATGAATATTTACCTGAAGGCATGGAAAGTCAATAAGGCAATGAAGAATGAGAAGGTTAAGATTCGGAAGAAGAGAGGTATATCTAATATTTAGAGCTGATTTTGCTCTTAGTGTTTCTGTAGCTTTCAGATGAGGTGACTGAGTGGCTGAGAAACTGAAAGGGACCCTTGAAAATCTTGTGAAGCGAAAGGGACAAAAAGTCAAGTTTAGTTCATTCTCAGAGAAGGCCCATTAAGTCTCCTGTATTTGGTTGACACTCTGAAGAGTTGTATTCTGGAAGCAAGGGAATGCAATCAAAATAAGTCAGCCTTGTATAGATTGAAATCCAGTTTTGGATCATTTCAAGTCCTCATGTTGGATAAAGATACTCCCAGAATTCTGTATCTTTAACAGGTTGCAGAGACAAATGTAAATATTCTCCTGAGGACTATATCATCATCTGAAGCCACATTATTTTTACAATTTTAGATTTACAATGCTACCCATTCAAACATAATAGATACACAAACAGTTAAGAGAACAAGAATGAAAATAAAGAAAAAGCAATAGACAATAGAAACATACCAATGGAGAAATGTATTAGGAAGAAACTTATCAGACATATATGTGTTTATGCATTTATTTTAAAATTTATTATTATTATTTTCTTCTTAGAGACAGGGTCTCACTCTGAACCAAGTTTGGAATGCAGTACAATACCCAGTAGTGTATCATTGCTCAATACAGCCTTGACTACCTGGGCTCAAGTGATCCTTCTGCCTCAGCCTCCCAACTAGCTGGAACTACAGGCAGGCACCACCACACCCGACTATTTTTTGTTTTAATTTTGTTTTTGTAGAGACAGGGTCTTGTTTTGTTGCCCAGAGTTGTGTATCTCTATCCCTCTCTTTTTCTCTAGATAGATAGAAAGATAGATAGATAGATAGATAGATAGATAGATAGATAGATAGATAGATAGACAGACAAAATCGAAGTTTTATAACTGAAAACAGAAATACAATATTTAAAATTGAGAAATCAATGGCTAGGTTTAGAGGTAGTTTGGAGCAGGAGCAGAGCAAGATGGCTAAAAAGAAGCCTTCACCAATGACCCCTTCTGCGGGAACACTACATTTTAACAAAAAACTACACACAAAAAAAAGTATCATAATAAGAACCAAAAACTGGGTCAATAATAACAGTACCTGGTTCTGGTTTTAACTTTATATTGCTCAAAGAGGCACTAAGGAAGATTGCAAAGACAGTCTTGAATTGCTGATACCACCCCTCCTCCATCCCCTGGCAGTAGTCTTGTGGCATGGAGAGAGAATCTGTGTACTTGGGGGAGGGAGAGCACAGCAACTGAGAGACTTAGCATTGAATTCAGTGCTGCCCTGTCACAGCAAAGACAAAAGCCATTCTGGGCTCCTCTGGTGCCTGCACATGGAGGAGCATGTGGACAAGACCTAGCCAAAGGGAAATCGCCCACCAAAGTGGTTGAAATTTGGTGTCCACAAACCTCACCACCACAAGCTGAAGTGCTCTGAGGTTCTAAGTAAACTTGAAAGGGAGTCTAGGATACAAGGACGGCAATTCTTAGGTAAATCTTAGTATTGGGCTGGATTTAGAGCCAGTGGACTAGGGCAGCATGTGACCGATGGAGACACCAGCTGGGTCAGCTAAGGGAGTGCTTGCACCACCTCTCCTGCAACCCCAGGCAGCTCAGCTCACAGAAACAAAATGACTCTTTCCTTTTGCTTTAAGACAGGAGAGAAATGAGTAAAGAGAACTTTGTCTTGCATCTTGGATACCAGTTCAGTCACAATACAATAGGGCACTGGGCAGAGTCAAGGCCCACACTGCTGGCCCTGTCTCCCAGACAGCATTTCTAGATACACCTTGGACCAGAATGGAACCAATTGCCTTGAAGAGAAGGACCCATTCCTGGCAGAATTGTTCACCTGCTGACTGAAGAGTTTTGCGCCCTGAATAACCAACAGCAATACCCATGTAGCATGCTGTGGGCCTTGGGTGAGACCCAGCACATACCCAGCTCTGATGGCTATGGTGAAAAACTCCTTCTGCTTCAGGAAAGCAGAGGAAAATGTAAAGGGGAGTAGCAAGAGAAAAGAAACAAATATACAATGGCTCTTCAATACATCTGGCAGCCGACTTTCCATTATGGGGCAGGAGAGAGTGGCACTGGAGAAAACAAAACAAAACAAACAAACAAAAAACCCAACTTTATCCTAGAATAGTATATTTGGCTAAAATAACCTTCAAACATAATGGAGAAATAAATATCTTCCCAGACAAATAAAAGATGAGGGAATTTGTCAACACCTGGACTGTCCCACAAGAAATGCTAAAGGGAGTTCTATCTGAAAGAAAAAATGTGAATGAGCAATAAAATATCATCTGAAGGGCAAAACTCACTGATCATAGTAAGTACACAGAAAAACACAGTATTTTATAATACTTTAACTATGGTGTATAAAGTACTCTTATGTTAAGTCAAAAGACTAAATGATGAACAAATCCAAAAAATAACTATAACTTTTCAAGACATATATAGTAGAATAGCATATGTAGAAACAACAGAAATATAAAAGGTGAGGTTGCAAAGTTAAAGAGTAGAATTTTTATTAGTTTTCTTTTTGCATGTTTGTTTGTTAATGCAATTAGTGTTGTCATCATTTAAAATTATGGTTTATAAGATAGTATTTACAAGCCTAATGGTACCTCAATTCCAGAAATATATAATGAATACAGAAGAAATTAAAAGCAAGACCTTAAATCATACCAACAGAAAAAAAAAAAAATCACCTTCACTAAAAGGCAAACAGGAAAGAAGGAAGAGAAGACCACAAAACAACCAGAAAACAAATAACAAAATGGCAAAAGTATGTCTTTATTTATCAATGATAACATTGAACGTAAATGGACTACACTCTCCAATCAAAAGACATAGAGTGGCTGAATGGATAAAAAAAAAAAAAAAAAAAAGGCCCCAAATCTGTTGACTATAAGAAACACACTTCATCTATAAAGATACACACAGACTGAAAATATATGGATGGAAGAAGATATTCCACGCCAATGGAAATGAAAACAGAGCAGGTACTTTTATATCCGAAAAAATAAATTTCAGGAAAAAAACTGTAAGAAGAGACAAAGAAAGTCATTATATAACGATAAAGGGGTCAATTCAGCAAGAGGATATAACAATTGCAAATATATATGCACCCAATGCAGGAGCAACCCGCTATACAAAGAAAATATTGTTAGAGCTACAGAGAGAGGTAGACATTAATACAATAATAGCTGGAGATTTCAACACCCCACTGTTAGCATTGAACAGATCTTCCAGACAGAAATCCCCCAAAAAACATCAGACTGAATCTGCACTACAGACCAAATGTACAGAATAGATATTTACAGAACATTTCATGCAAAGGCTGCAGAATACACAATCTTTTCCTCAGTACATGATCATTTTTAAGTATGGAACACATGTTAGGTCACAAGATAAGTCTTAGAACATTCAAAAATTTTGAAGAATGTGAAGCAACTTCTCTGACCACAATGAAGTAAAACTAAAAATCACTAACAAGAGCAAATTCGGAAACTATGCAAACATGTACAAATTAAACAACAGGATCCTGTTTGACCAATGGATCAATGAATAAGAAAAAAAGAAATTAAAAAATTTATTGAAACAAATAATAATGTAAACATGATGGCCGGTCGCGGTAGCTCACGCCTGTAATCCCAGCACTTTGGGAGGCCAAGGCAGGCAGATCACGAGGTCAGGAGATCGAGACCATCCTGGCTAACATGGTGAAACCCAGTCTCTACTAAAAATACAAAAAAAAAAAAAAAAAAAACTAGCAGGGCGTGGTGGCGGGCGCCTGTAGTCCCATCTACTCGGGAGGCTGAGGCAGGAGAATGGCGTGGACCCGGGAGGTGGAGCTTGCAGTAAGCCTAGATAGTGCCACTGGATTCCAGCCTGGGCGACAGAGCAAGACTCCATCTCCCGTCCCAAAAAAAAGAAAGAAAAAAAAGTTCAATGAAACAAAAAGTTGTGTTTTTGAAAAGGTAAAAAAGAAAAAAAAAATGTGACAAACCTTTAGCCTGATTAAGGAAAAAAGAGAGAAGACCCAAATAAATAAAATTGGAGGTTAAAAAAAAAATTACAACTGATACCATAGAAATTCAGAGGATCATTAGTGGCCACAAGAAGCAACTATATGCCAATAAATTGGAAAATCTAGAGGAAATGGATAAATTCCTAGACACGTACAATGTACCAAGATTGAATCAGGAAGAAATCCCAAACCTGAATAGACCAAAAACAAGTAGCAAAATCAAAGACATAATAAAAAGTTTCCCATTAATGAAAAGCCTGTGTCCCGAGTGTTTCACTATTGAATTCTACCAAACATTAAAAAAAAAAAAATGATGCCAATGCTACTCAAACTATTTTGAAATTCTGAGGAGGAAATACTTCTAAACTCATTCCACAAGACCAGTACCAACATCAAACAAATACACAAAATAAGGGAAATTACAGGCCAATGTCACTGGTAAATATAGATGAAAAAATCCTCAACAAAATGCTAGCAAACCAAATTCAACAGTGAATTCAGAAGGTCATTCATCATGACCAAGGAGGAATTATTCCAGAGATGTAAAGAGAGTTCAACTTATGTAAATTAATCAATGTGATGCATGATATCAGTAGAATAAAGGAGAATAACCAGTGATAATTTCAACTGCTGCTGAAAGAGCATTTGATAAAATTCAGCATCCTTTTATGATAAAAACCCTCAAAAACTGGGTGAAGAAGGAACATACCTTAATATAATAAAAACCATATACAATAGACCCACAGCTGATATCACACTGAATGGGGAAAACCTGAAAGCTATTCCTCTAAATTACGGAACACGATATGCATGCCCACATTGACCATTGTTACTGAACATAATGTCAGAAGTCTTAGCTAGAGCAGACAAGAGAAAGAAATACAGGGCATCATAGTTGTAAAGAAAGAAGCTAAATTATCCTTGTTTGCAGATGATATGCTCTTATATTTGGAAGAATCTAAAGACTCCACTAAAATACTGTTAGAACTGATAAACAGGCCAGATGCAGTGACTCAAGCCTGTAATCCTAGCACTTTGGGAAGCTGAGGTGGGTGGATCACCTGAGGTCAGGGGTTCGAGACCAGCCTGGCCAACATGGCAAAATCTAATCTCTACTAAAAATACAAAACTTAGCCGAGCATGGTGGTGCATGCCTGTGATCCCAGCTACTCAGGAGGCTGAGGCAGGAGAATCGCTTGAACCCAGGAAGTGGAGGTTTCAGTGAGACAAGATCGCATCACTGCACTCCACCCTGGGTGACAGAGCAAGACTCCATCTCAAAAAAAAAAAAAAAAAAAAAACCTGATAAAAAAAGTTGCAGGATACAAAATCAACAAACAAAAATCAGTGGCATTTCTATATGCCAACAGTGAACAATCTGAAAAAGAAATTAAGGAAGTTACTCCATTTATAATAGTTACAAATAAATTTAATTACCTAGGAATTAATTTAACCAAAGAAGTGAACAATTTCTACAATGAAAACAATAAAATGCTAGTGAAAGAAACTGAATAAGACACAAAAAATGGAAAGATATTCCATGTTCATGAATTGGAAGAATAAACATTGTTAAAATGTCCGTACTACCCAAAGCAATCTACAGATTCAATGTGATTCCTGTAAAAATACCAATTATGGCTTTCACAGAAATAGAAAAAAAAAATCCTAAAATTTATGTGGAACTACAAAAGACCCAGAATAGCCAACACCTTCTGATCAAAAAGAGCAAAACTGGAAGATTCACATTACTTGACTTCAAATTATACTACAGAGCTATAGTAACCAAAACAACATTGTACTAGAATTAAAAACAAACACATATACCAATGAAACAAAAGAAAGAACCCAGAAGCAAATTCACACACCTGCAGTGAATCACTTTTCAACAAAGGTGTCAAGAACATACAATGGAGAAAAGACAATCTGTTCCATAAATGGTGGTGGGATAACTGCTTATTCATATGCAGAAGAATAAAACCAGACCCCTATATCTCATAACATACATAAATCAAATCAAACTGGATTAAACACTTACTTCTAAGACCTCAAAATATAAATATACTACGATAAAACATCAGGGAAACTCTTCAGGAAATTGGAGTGGACAAAGATTTCTTGAGTAATAACCCATAAGCACAGTCAGTCAAAGAAAAAATGGACAAATGGGATCAAATCAAGTTAAAAAGCTTCTGCACAACAAAGGAAATCATCAACAAAGTGAAGAGACTACCAACAGAATGGAAGAAAATATTTGCAAACTATCCATGTAACAAGGGATTAATAACCAGAATATATAAGGATCTCTAACAACCCAATAAGAAAAAAAAATCTAAGAATCCAATTTAAAATGGACTAAAGATCTGAATAAATATTTCTCAAAGGAAGACATACAAATGGCAAACAGGCATATAAAAAGGTGCTCAACATCATTGATCATCAGAGAAATGCAAATCAAAGCTACAATGAGATATTATCTCACCCCAGTGAAAGTAGTTTATATCCAAAGGCAGGGTATAGCAAATGCTGGAGAAGATTGGAGAAAAGAGAACCCGTGTACACTGTTAATGGGAATGTAAATTAGTACAACTACTATGGAGAACAATTTGGAGTTTCCTCAAAAAATGAAAAATAGAGCTACCATAAGATCCAGCAATCTCACTGCTAGGTATATGCCTTCAAAAGAAGGAAATGAGTATATGGAAAAGATACATGTGTTCTCACATTTATTGCAGCACTGTTCACAATAGCCAAGATCTGGAAGCAACCTAAGTGTCTGTCAACAGACAAATAACTAAAGAAAATGTGGTACATATACACAATGGAGTTGTATTCGGTCATAAAAAAGAATGAGATCCTGTTACTTGCAACACCGTGGATGAAACTGGAGGTAATTGTGTTAAGTGAACACAAACAGCACAGAAAGACAGATTTCACATGTTCTCATTTGTGGGAGCTAAAAATTAAAATGAATGAACTCGTGGAGAGAGAGAGTAGAAAGAGGGTTATCAGAGTCTGGGAAGTGTAGGGGGAGTAGAGGGGAAACAGGCATGGTTAATGAGCACATGAATTAATTAGAAAGAGTAAATAAAATCTAGTATTTGATGGCACAACATTGTGACTATAGTGACATAATTTAATGGTACATTTAAAAATAAAAAAGATTATAATTGAATTGTTTGTTACACAAAGGATAAATGCTTGAGGGCATGGATATACCATTTACCATGATGCAATTATTATGCATTGCAGGCCTGAATAAAAATATCTCATGTACTTTATACACACACACACACACACACACACACACACACACACACACACACACACATAGTTCTCTTTCTATATATAGAGTTCTTTTATACATATATATCTTAAGTACTTCATATATATACACATATATGCACATACGTATGTGTATATATATGGTATGTGTACATACCTAATATGTACTCACAAAAATTAAAAATTAAAAAAAAAGCAGATTGGGCGCAGTTGAAGAGAGAATTAATTACCTGAGATATGACTTTATGACAGAATCAAGGGTGGCTAGAAGACAAAGGAATGGTATCTCCAAGGTGCCAAAATAAAATAACTGCTAGTGAGATTCCTAAACCCAAGATATTTTCCTTGAAGATTAAAGATGAAGACAGTCTTGAAGCCACAATAACAAAAACATCCTGAATTTATTACTAAAGATAAGTTAAAGGAAATAATAAAGACTTGCTTTCTGTTGATAAGAAGAAAATCCCAACTGGAATGCCAATCATGCAGAAGGGAATAGAAAAACAGTGAAATTTTAATTATCTGGAACAAATATAAATAGTTACTCTATAAAAGAGCAATAACAATAATTCCTAGGATTTAAAGTATTTGTAGAATAAAAATTATGACAATAATAATTCAAAAGACAGGAGGTAGGTCAAAGGATTTAAGTTATTTTAGCTCCTTTCATTGTGCTACAGTAGGTAAATATGCCAATTAAACTCATCCCCGGAATTTCAGAACACCTTATCCCTTTTCCTTCTTTATTTCTCTGCATAGCATTACCAGTAACTGGCTATGTATATGTGTTGGTTACTCATATTTATTGTCTCTCTCTATTTCATTCTGATATAGTTTGGCTGTGTCCCTACCCAGATCTCACCTTAAATTGTAATAATCCCTACATGTCATGGGAGAGAGCTGGTGGGAGATAACTGAATTATGGGGGCGAGTTTTTCCTGTGCTGTTCTTGTGATTCTGAATAAGTCTCACAAGATCTGATGGTTTCATAAATGGGAGTTCCCCTGCCCAAGCTCTCTTGCCTGCTGCTATGTAAGACGTGACTTTGCTCCTCATTTGCCTTCTGTCATGATTGTGAGGCCTCCCCAGCCACGTGGAACTCTGAGTCAATTAAACCTCCTTTCCGGCTGGGCTCAATGGCTCATGCCTGTAATCTTGGCACTTTGGGAGGCAGAGGCGACTGGATCACCTAAGGTCAGGAGTTCAAGACAAGCCTGACCAACATGGCAAAACCCTGTCTCTACTAAAAATATAAAAATTAGCCAGGTGTGGTGGCAGGCGCTTGTAATCCCAGCCACTCGGGAGGCTGAGGCAGGAGAAATGCATGAATCTGGGAGGTGGAGGTTGCAGTGAGTGAGCCAAGATTGCGCCACTGCACTCCAGCCTGGGCAACAAGAGTGAAATCTTGTCTCCAAAAAAAAAAAAAAAAAAAAAAGAGAGAGAGAGAGAGAAGAAAACACCTCTTTTCCTTATAAATTACCCAGTCTCAGGTATGTCTTTATTAGCAGCCTGACAACAGAATAATACATATTCATAGTATTAATAACACCTGGCTTCAGCAGCTAGGAAAATATATGCCCCAAAACATTTGTTGAATCAGTTAATAATAAATATGGTGGTAAAATATTTGCAAATGTACTTCTTGATATAATGTAGTACTATATAAATAATTTCTCATATGTAGCAAATACTGTTAAAAATAATAAATCTTAAAGGGGTTATTTGGAAAAGATATGTCTGTTTCATTCTGTCTTTTAGCTTTGACTTATCAAACTCAGCTGGATTGGTAATATGATATACTGACATAATCCAAGTCAACATGGCATTTTAATAATTGTCAAAGTGTAAAAAATGAAGGTTAAAGTGGATCATAATATCATGAGAAAGATGATTAATGATTACCTTTATAAATGTTAATGTATTTTATTCTGTGTTGTATCAGAGTTATTCATGTCATTTTCCATATATATGCAAATTAATCTAACTGTGGACGTAGTAGGTTATCATCTTGTCTCTCTATATAAAAATATTTGTAGTTTAAGATAATGACACAGATATTTCGAATTATTTAAAATGTTTCTATACCTACTTAGAAATGTGACAAAAAGTTTTATTGAATTAAGATGTTTGGTAATGTTAAGTTCTCCATGCCAATCATGTATTTTTCAATTAACAAATCTATGACAGTGGGAATACATTTTGTTAGATGAGAGAGTAAATAAACAGCATTTCCAAATAAATCATCTGGAAGAAGTGAAAAACTTAAAAATATAAACTGTTTAATAAAATGCCATGCATCGGTCAGAGTGCTAGCAGGAGGAGGGGGGGTAGAAACATTTAAATGAGTTAAAGTGAGCTTAGTGAAAGTGCTGTTTATAAAGCGGTACACAGGATATGGAGCACAGAGAAGGGATGGTGTTGTATTCCAGATCTTAGCAACTACAGGGAGCTCCTTCAATTTCTAGGCCTGAGTAAGGAATTGGAGAGAAGTAGAGCTGGGACTATGGTTCTAGGGAGAGATACCCAACAGAAGATGAGGCCTCCTGTAAAGGTATACAGCTCACTAGCTGAGGGAGTAAGCATCCTCCCTCATTTTCCTTTTGCCTTCAGAGCTCCGCCTTGTATCTCTCATTGTTCAAATATAATCCCAAAGACTGATGGCAAAGGAATATGGGAGATTCAGTTCATCAAATTTAGTCTTCTGGGAGACCAAGCAGAGTGGAGAAGGACAATTACTACATTTGCAGGGCAAAGGCACAACATTAAGCACATACTTTCAATAACTAAATAGATAAAAGTGAAATAAAACATGAAGCTACAAACATTGCACTGAATTTTTGACTGGTGCTACATGATTTCCAAGTTATTCTGATGATCATGTAAGTCATAATGTTTAAAGTGAATAAATACATCTATCACACAATGAAAACTATTGCTGAAAAAAACACATTTCAGAAGCCTGAAGTCAAAGTGTTTTTCTCATAACCATATTAAAAATCATGTAAATAAACCCTAGTAATGCAACTACTGATCATGTAAGTTGAGGTTTGGGGACAGTAAATGGATGCTAAAGCAATGAACAGAATAAATTTAATGAAAATTGAACCTTAATAAGATTTAAGGCTGTTTCTTAACAAATTATAACTTTTAATCATTTCTAGATTAACCAATGCTTCAAAGATATTTTGATCCATAAGCTTATTCATTTATTTAATCATTTGATTAGAAACTCTATATTCCAGGGATTACATATCGGTCAGAAATGAACACTGATTTTTTTTGGTCCGCACTCTTTATAAAAGATACTAGATATCTAAAATAATTTCTTAGCTTTATAAGTGTGTAGAAAAAATTCTCTCTAACTGTGTTTTTCTCCTATTCTAATACCACAATAATCATCAATGCAGAAGACTTCTGTGACCATATGTGTGGGTATTTTTCCCCCACACACCAAGCAGCAGACACCAGGTAGGTGTTCTCTCATTCAGTTAGAGAACTATCTAACTGAATTAGACAGTGTTCAGTTAGAGAACACTGTCTCCAGCTAGATACTGTCAGATCCCACAAGTTGAGGAATCAGTCCCCAAGACTGTCTGCCACCCCACACTAGTGGTAAGTCCGGGCCTGTAAAACTTCTAACCAACCAGCTTTAAGTTGGTATTTCCATGACCCCCTGTTTGGGTACAATTAATTTGCTGTAGCAGCTCCAAGAACTCGGAGAAACAGTTATGTTTATTGGTTTATTACATAGGATATTGCAAAGAATACAGGTGAAAAGACAGGATGTATGGGGAAAGGGATATGGAGCATCCATGCCTTCCCTGGGTGCACCACCCTGCAGGAATCTCCACATATTTACCTATCTGGAAGCTCACTGAACCCTGTCCTCTTGGGTTTTTATGGAGGCTTCATGACGTTGGCATTTCTTCCCCCAGGGTATAGGACGAGACTCTTTCATGGGAGGGTCTTAAGATAAACAGTGTTAAAGATGGGGAACCTTAGAGTCCTGCCCTGCAGCAGGTAAAATGAGAGCATAAGAAGGTCAGAGGCCTGCCCCTGAGAACTAACACACCCAATGTTATAACAACAGACTAACAAGAGTTATGGGAGTTATGAGCCAGGAACCTTCACTGAAAACCAATATATGATAACACTACAGCATGTTAGAACATATTACACATTACTTACATTTACTAAATATTAATATTGGAAGGGATGTCCTGATAGTTGACCATCAATCTATCAAACAAAATATTGCTGTACTCAATGGCATATTAACAGACTCATTTATTTTATAATGAATGTTACCAAGAGGAATTTCTTTAATAACAACAGTACACCCCAAAGGAATAGGATAAAGATGTTTTATAATTATGTTGATTTTCAAACTTTATTTTATTTATTTATTTTTTTGAGAAAGGGTCTCAAAATATTTTGCCCAGGCTGAGTGCAGTGATATGATCATCACTCGCAGTGTTAGTGGTGGAAGAGATCTGGGTTACCCCAAGTTACCAGTGGCTTATCCATAGGGATCCATAGCAACTCCAATCCTTGCCTCCTCAGAAGAAAGAATTTGACTCAGGGGCATAAAGCAGAAAAAGGTACTAAGGCAAGTTTCAGAGCAGGAGTGAAGTATATTTAAAAAGGCTTTATGACAGGAAAGAAAGGAAAGAACCCTTGGAAGAGATTCAGCAGAGAGCTTGAAAGTCAAAGAGAGAACAAACCAAGTGCCTTTAACCTTGAGCTGGGACTTTATAGTCTCGCCTCTTTCTCAGATTCTTCCCTTAGGGTTGGCTTCCAGCATGCAAAGAGTCCTCCTTACCTTTCAGAATTGAGCATGTGCAGTGTGTTTAGGGAGTTATGTGCATATCCATTTGAGGCTTTCTTCCTTTTTCTGGTAGAGTGTACCCAGAAGATCATACTTCACCATTTTTGTCTCTTAATGTGCATGCCCAGGACATTTCTTCTCTCTGGGGTTTGCCTTTAATTAACACTTTAATGTTAGTGCAGAAACTCTTGGTCCATCATTTCAGAAATGGACGAATTATTTATTAACTAAGCATAAGTCAGTGTCTCTGAGAAAACAGAATGTATTGAACTGGTTTAAATGGAAAGCATTTATTATGGTATATGTACACGTAAGAGGACAAGAATAACTAAATGATATTGTAACATCAAGAGACTAGAAACACCAGGAAACAATTTCCACCCCTGGGAAGGGCTGAATATTTACTGGAGCCCCCGGAAAGATCTGTGAAAGGAGAGGTGTCATTGCTGCCAGAGTAGGAGCACTGATAGGGGGAGAGAAGCGGAAGGATATATTCTAACTTCCCTCTTTCTACCCTTCAAACTCTATTGTCATTTCCTGTTGGCCAAAATTACTCAAAGCCAGAGGGCAAGGGCTTCAGGTGATATCCGCCAGGGCACCAAGAGGGCAGAAAAAGATATTTAGAGGTAAATGAAAAATAACAAGCAGAATAAGTAACAAGGTTCATCACATCCATCTCTGCAACATACTAATCAAATTTATGTAAGTTTTATTTATCTTTTGGCTGAAAATTCAAAACATTATTTTCTTTTTTTTTTTTCTTTAAACCATTTGTCAGGGGCGAAGAAAACCACATTTTAAAAAGCAGAAGCCATTCATCCATTCATTTTGTAAGATATTTCTATTTTTACAAAGAAATCTCAAGCCACTTCATTGTTGTAAAAGTAAGAAAAGTTTATTAATGACTTCAATTTCAAAGTACTTTTGATTAATTAGAGCCAAGTACAGTGAGAGGCAAACTACTTTTCATTAATGATTGTTTTCATTGTTTCTATTATAAATGTCTCTAATTGACAGCACACATTTTCCAAATAGTTGGTATTATTAGATTAGAAACCTGATGCTGTTCACATCTGGGCACAGGAGCAAGAAATAATTAAATTTAATAATAGTGAAAAGAACCCACAGTAATCCATCATGCCACTACTCTAGCATGAGCAGTGAAGTTGAGTGGGTGCCAAATTAGAAAATAAATCCATAAAAATATGCCAATTACTGTAAACATAATAAAATTCCCTTTCCATTTCAAGTAAATATGAACCATCCTCATCACCTTGAATAGAACCTCTTAGGAATCTATTGCTTCTGAATTTTAGATGCCTTGTAATGCACATTAGTTGCAAAAATTTTATAAAAGCTTAATGAGAAGATACATTTTTAAAGCAATGATAACCCCATTGGGATATATAACTCAACTATTGAAACTTATTCCTATAACTGAATATCTATGACTAACGCGTCTGTGACTTAATTTGTATGTAATTTGGTATAATTACTCTGAGTTTTAATTGGACAAATAAGAAGTAACCACCCAAGAACATTGAGAGGATCATATGTAGTTTACGATTTTTTTTTTTTTTTTACAATACCATGTTCCTATCCAGATCTGAGGTTACTTTCATTTAATTAAGTAAAATGTCTAAAAAATCTTTAAATTAAAAACTACTCTCACCATAAATCTTTTAGGAATAAAATAACTCTAATCCCTGAATTACATGGATTTGTGTTAAATTATTCAAAACTGAGAATTTAACTCAAGTATATTTTTCTGTATCATTGTAGGCATGGCAAGGAGATGAACTTGTAGTCAAGGAAAAGTGAGGAGTAAGAGAGAGAAGATAATCTAATTATGCACTGGTTTCCACAGAGTAGTGTGTCTTGCCAACTGCAAGAACCTGTCTCTTCTGTGAGTTTCTGTCTCTTCTATTCTAAAAATGTTCTCTCAAAGCAAAGCACTAAATTAATCTCGGAAAATTCTGTTTCGTGTTAAGTAAAATACATATGTCAGGGACTGAATTAAGACTTTTAAATGTTTAATTTGTGGAGGAAGAAAAATCCATTACAGAACTTGCTACTGGAAAAATTGCTGGTTTGAAATTAGAAATATGTTTGTATTCCTCCGAAGAGAGATGTCAGTACCATAGAAAAAGCAGTGAAGTTGAGTGGGTGCCAAATTAGAAAATAAATTCCTCAGAGAGATTGGTTTGAGGAATACACACATATATTGATTGCCAGGGCATATTGATTCCCAGGGCTTGAGACCTCAGCAATAATTGTTCCCCTCTGAATAGAATTTCCCTAGTTCTTAAGTTGTTTTCCAAGTATGCTGTGAATATTGTGTTACCTCCTTTCCAGAGTAAGTTTTGGGAAGAGAGAGGGGAAGAGAACACAAAGACATCAGGCATATTATTGTTAATAGGAGAGGAGTGGGGTAATAAAGTTGACACAGCTGTTTTACAGTTCCTCCCAGGGTCAGGCCTAGAGTTGTCCCAAATCTTTAGTAACAATTGAATCACGAGAGAGAATCAATTAGAAGCAAAGCAGATTCACTGGGGAATTGAGGTTTTAAAAAATGAATTTTTGCATCCTTTTCCTTGCTAAATGCAATGTGAAATCCTTCATAATTCTGTACAATATGCTTCTATTTCTTGAAAATATCAAATTTAAAAAGTAAAATATTTCACTTATTCTCATGTGATGTGACATGGAGGTTTTTTTTATTATTATACTTTAAGTTCTAGGGTACATGTGCACAACATGCAGGTTTGTTACATATGTATACATGAGTCATGTTGGAGTGCTACACCCATTAACTCGTCATTTACGTTAGGTATATCTCCTAATACTATCCCTCCCCCCTTCCGCCTCCCCCCTCCCCACAATAGGACCCGGTGTGTGATGTTTTATTACAGTTATATTTGGACTGGTTGAGTAATAGTTTAAGATATTACTTTTTTTCCTATTTATACTCATCTCATTTTCCTTTCTGCTTAAGGCAGCATATTTTCTGTCTTTTGTTTCTAAAACCCTTAGTTTCAGAGTGAAGAGAGGATAGACAAGAGCAATAAAGTGAACTAGGTTAAACTACAAAACTTGGTATAAATTCTAAATCTGGGGAGAATTATGACTCAGTCATGTCTAAGACTGCTTTCAGTTTGGTTTACTACCAAACCAGGACAAATATTTAATGCAAAGGACAAACACAAGATTAGGATATAAGTGAGTAGATATACCTAGTCTTAGTACCTGCATGATGTGAGAATATACCAGATTAGAGGAACTCAGAATTATGGACTCTTTCCCTCAATTCTATTCCAGACTATGGTGTCATAGGAGGGCATTATGGTATTCCAGTCTCCACACAAGATTATGAGGTTATGACATAAGGGGATTCTTCCTTGGCCATAGTTAGGTACTGTACTTTTAAGTTCTGTTTTACTACATCATCAGGTCTACTCAAAATGTTTATTTGGAAAGCCTAACCATGGCGTATCATAAAAAACTAAAATGGTATTTTTTCCAGTGAAGGGAAAGACATCACACAGATCACACACACACACACACACATACACACACACACACACACACACACACACGGAGAGAGAGAGAGAGAGAGAGAGAATCAGTCCAGGCAGAAGTAGAAGGTGTGCGGAACAAGGACACGTGTTAATTTTTTTAACCTTACCAAAAAAAATAGAGACTTAAAATCCAAAAGTAATTCACAGAAAATAATTATACATCTGTAACACCTGAATTTGTGAACTGAGTTTCATTTGTCTTATAGCCATTAATTATTTTTTCATTGTATTTGTGAAGTTAATAGGTATTAAGTATTAATAGGTTAATAGGTCTTGAGACTCCACCTGCCTTTGAACTTAATCATCTTTATTTTTCTCCTCATTGACTTTTAAAGATACTTTTATTTGATCTCATTATCCAAAATTCATGCTGCCATGCCCTATTTGTTGTTGGTAACTATGTTGTTATAAACTAAATGTTTGTGTCTGTCCCTGTTCATATGTTGAAATCTAACCTCCCATGTGATGGTATCCCCCACCTTCAAAGGTGGGGGCTTTGCAAGGTAATTAGGTCATGAAGGAAGAGTCCTCATGAATGAGATGAATGCCCTTATGCGAGGCCATAGAACTAGCTAGTTCTCTTTCCACTATATAGGATTACAAGTCAGCTGTCTGCAACCCTAAAGAGAGCCCTCACCGGAACATGATCATGCTGGCACCCCAATCTTGGACTTTCAGCCTCAAGAACTGTGAGAAATAAATATTTGTTGTTTAAGTCACTGAGCTTATGGTAATTTTTTATAGCAGCCTAAGCTAACTAAGACAGAGGTAAATTATAGCTCCTATTCTATCACTCAGACATCTGGTGATAATGAGCATGACTGCTCATTTCCCACAATGAACAAAACAACATATTTTATAAAGCTTATCTTTTTGTGTGTTTTATAAAATCACATTTGATTTTAATATATATTAAATTTATGTATTTAATTAAATCTATATGTTATATATTACATATATTTTGTATATATTATATATAATGTATATATTTTATACATATTATATATTAAATTTCCTTGGAAAAATAAATATTTTAGTGCTAGACATATTGAGACTTAAACAAATATTTTCATTAGAATAGTAACCAGTTCTTATTGTCAGGAATGCTTAGCAAAGCAAAATGGAGAAGTTAGAGCATTAGGCCTTTTCAGCCATATTATTATATACTACAGACAAAGTTCCTTCCTTGGCAAGAGAAAATGGATTGTTACTTTTTAAGTGGCAAGAACAATATTGTGTAAATGTCATCTTAAAAACGTGTTGCACACATCAATGGCAAGGCTGTATTATTTTGTTCCATATGGAAGAAAATAAGCCTCATAAGAGTTACTTCATTATAGATTCTCTAAAACAATTCGCAGCTGTCCACATGGACCTTAAAACCTCTGTACAACTGAATATGAAACATTTGAAATATTTTGTTGGCAATTATATGTAAAATATTTGCCTTTATAGTAACAATTGCTTTCTAGACCACTTTGAAATATTTCTTTAAAAGCGATACAAAAACCCTCAAAAAAAATCTATAGTTTTAAAGATCTATAAATACAAAAATGTATATTTAGGTGTATAGTATTTAAAGAAAATATAATGTTAGAATTATGCCAGGGACAAATTATTTTTATATCTCATATATTGTGATAATTTTATATTTGATATATCTTAAATAGCTATTTAATATATGATCCATTTTATATGACTTACATTTTCTAAACAATATTTTTTCTACTCCCCTGCTTAACAAAATATAATACTAGAGACTAGACACATAATTTGAGTGTTTAGAAATTTAAAAATAAAATCCCAACGTTGAGTGGCCTCCAATTTTTTATTTATTATAAAATTAGTAATCTGCTATATGTAAACATTAAATTAAGATATCTAGACTAACTGGATTTTTAGAAAACTGTATCTAATATTTAACTGCATTCATGAGATGACTAAATAAACTGTAAATTAATATGGATGAAATGGAAGATGCATACAATGTTTCTCTATATTGAATAAACTTGGGAAATTACCAATAGTTAGTGGCAGTTTTGTTTGTGGAGGGATAGGGTGGCTATGCTTTTATCCAAGGGTATGTCTGTGTTTTCGAGGGGGCACCTGTGTATCTAAACTTAACATCTCGAATTTTTCCAGAATTTTTATATTTTAAAATATCTTCCTTTGTGCCCACATGTTTATTCATACTTGTCAACCAATTTGTCTCAATTTTTGGTTTAGTAAAATGGTCACCACAGGCATACAAACTCTAGGTAAAATTTGAGCCATCCTGTCTCCTCTAATTGCACAACTGGTTAACACCTAGCATACAAATTAGATCCCACTCTCAAAGTGAGGACTGTCACAGAAAAGACACATAAGGTCAAATAAATGTTTGCTACTAGAGACATGAGAACATGCTGTGCACCAGAGAGCAGAGAATCAATCATTGTATTATGGACATGAATCTGAATTTAATCCAAACCTAAGTGAACTAAGAGGATGTCACATGGAGAGGTACTTTAGGAAGATTTTAATTCCAAAGTATTTATAAGTAAGCATAGTTTGTGTTTTGATTTTTAAATAGAACACTTTTAGTAACAGATTGCGAAGTAGCACAATGGCAATACAGTGTTTTTGTCACTTTGAAAAATAGTCTTAACAATGAACACAAATTTTCAGGTAAATAAAGCCCACTTAGGATAAAGCTAATGAGGCATTTATTGAAGAAGAGAATATGTGAAAATTACAAAGGCTGGAGAGAAAAAGTCTTGTATTCTTACAGTTTAGGATACTCAGAGTAATATATAATGCTGTAAGGATTAACTTCCTAAATGCCTTCCATTATCATCATCTCCTATTGTGTGTGTGTCCACAGAAAAATAGCATACATCACAGAGTAAATTATTGTTGTAAGAGCAGAAACAAACAAATAGGACATAATATCCCACTTTGGAAAATGATATCCAGAATCTATACACAGACTCTTAGAGAAGAAGTTTCATTCAAAAATGACAGATATTCTGAATGCCTAAAAATAAATGCTTATACTCATTAAGAAACTTTCCATTTCTTGAAGCATTGTAGCACATCTATGGAAGATAAGTAATTATCCGTGGATCCTTAATAATTACAGAGTTTTATTTTTAAAGCATCTCTCTAAAGTTCAGAGGCATATTGTCAAGGCAACTATGAGGTCTGAATAAAAGTTAGAACCATCTCCATGTTAGCATTGTATGCAAGAAAAAAAAAAAGAAAACTGCTTAGTGCACACATATGAAATGCTACCCAAACAGAAATGTCCTAAAAACAGGAGATGATAAAAATAATGTTTCAAACACAGAGTGCCCTTTACCCCAAAGTCAAGCTCCAGTGCTGAGTTGGCTACCTAGACTAATGAAAATAAACTTAATATTAACAAAAATGGCCTGAAATAATATAAAGTCACAATCCTTCCTCAGACCCAGAGTCACTAACACAGTGAAACTCTTAGTTGCTTAGCACACATTGTGCTCATTTTGGGTTGGTTTCATGGAACTGACTTATTAATTTCTCAAGATGGAAAAATAAAACAGTCACACAGCTTTAAATATCAGTGGGATTAAAAATGATGTTTATTTAGATTTTAAGTAAATGTACTATATACATTTAGAGGTCAAATTTGTAACATTAATGCTCCTGATAATACATTGGAGAGAAAAGAAGAAAGGTGATTGCTTCATTGTTTTTATATTTATCACTTTCATTAATATGTTTTCACAAAACTAGTAGATTATCATTCACTTGTTTACAGTGTATTATGATGACTATTCCAATAATATAAGAATCAAGGATGGTAAATCTTGATGTTTTTAGGTAGAGTGTACATCCACTATTAAAGAGTTTTTGTATTGAAATGTGGTTTACCAATGAAGAAATGATTGTTGTCTATCTATAAAGTTTTATCCAATGGAGGCAGAGTAAGATGGCCAGCCATATAGAAGTTTCCACCAATTATCCTCCCTGAAGGAACACCAATCTGCCCTTCTCCCATTTCCTGGCAGTAACTGCATGACACAGAAAGAGAATCTGTACACCTAGGGGAAGGAGAGCACAGTGATGGTGGGACTTGGTGTTGGAATTCAATGCTGCCTGTCACAATAAAAAGCAACACCCAGTGAAGCTCAGCCAATGCCCATGGAGAAATCATTTAGACCAGCCCCAGCCAGAGGTGAATTGTCCACCCTAGCAACTGAAACTTGAGTTCTGTCAAGCTTTGCCACTGCCGGTTAAAATGCTCTGGGGTTCTAAATAAACTTGAAAAGCAGTTTGGGCCACAAAGACTTCAACTCCTAGGCAAATTCTAGTTCTGGATTGGGCTTAGAGCCAGTGGACTTGGGTGGAACATGACTTAGTGAGACACCAGCCAGAACAGCCAAGATAGTGCTTGCACTACTCCTCCCCCAGCTCCAGGTAGCACAGCTTGCAGCTTCAAAAGAAACAGCTCCAGGTAGCACAGCTTGCAGCTTCGAAAGAAACACTTTCCTTCCACTGAGGAGAGGAGAGGGAAGGATAAAGAGGACTTTGTCTTGCAGCTTGGTTACCAGCTCAGCCACAGTAAGATATGGCAACAACCAGACTCCTGAGGCACCCATTTGAGGCCCTAGTTCACAGATGATATTTCTAGACATACCGTGGGACAGAAGGGAACCAGCTGCTTTGAAGGAAAGGATCCAGTCTTGACAGTATTTATCACCTGCTGACTGAAGGGCCCTTGGGCCCTGAATAAACAGCAGCAGTATCCAGGTAGTACACACCATGGGCCTGGGATGAGACTGAGATATGCTGGCTTCAGATGTAACACAGCACATTGCCAGCTGTGGTAGCTATGGGAAGAGACTCCTTCTGCTTGAGAAAAGCAGAGGGTAGAGTAACAGGGGCTTTGTCTTGCACCATAGATGTCAGCTTGGCCCCAGTGGAGTAGAGCACCAAGTGGGCGATTCCATACCTTGGCTCTTGAACAGCATTTCTGGATCAGCCCTGGATCAGAGGGGAGCCAATTACCCTGAAGTGTGAGTCCCAGGACTGGCAGTGTGCGCCACAAGCCAGCTGAAGGACCCTTGGGCCTTGAGTGAACATCAGCAGTATCCTGGAAGTACTCCCCCATGGGTCTGTGGTGGTGGTGGTGGCCATGAGGAGAGACTCTCCTGCTTATGGAAAAAAGGAGAGAAGAGTGGAAAGGACTTTGTCCCATAGCTTGTGTGCCAGCTCAGCTGCTAAGGACTAGAGCACCAGGTAGATACCTAAGGTTTTCAACTCTATGGACTAGCTGCCAGACAGCATTTTGGGCCAGACCGGAGCAAGGGGGAAATCACCATCCTGAAGGGAAAGACAGAAGTTAGACTGGCTTCACTACCTGTTGATTGTAGAGTTATAGGGCCTTGAGTAAACAGAGGTGGTAGTCAGGTAATGGTTACATCAGGCCTTGAGTGACACTCAGTTGTGCACTGGCTTCAAGCCTGACCAAGCACAGTCACAGTGGTGGTGGCCACAGGGGTGCTACTGTCACCTCTCCCCCAGCACCAGGCAGACCAAAACAGAGAGAGACTACATTTATTTGGGAGAAAGTAACATAAGCGAACAAGGCTCTCTGCCTGGTAATCTAGGGAATTCTTCTGGATTTTATCCAACACCACCAAGGCAGTACCCCTACTAGTCTACAAGAGCTGTGGTGTTACGGGGCTTGGGGTGCCCCCAAATGCAGGTAAGGTTTCAGTGACCAAACAGATCACAACACTCAAGTTCCTTTGAATTCTTGGAAAACTTTCCCAAGAAGGAGGGGTACAAACAAATTCAGATTAAGAAAACTTCAATAAAGATCTAACTGTTCAATGTTCAGACACTGACAAAGACCCACAAGCATCACAACCATCCAGGAAAACATGACCTCACCAAATGAATTAAATAAGAAATCAGGGACCAATCTCAGAGAGACAAATATATGTGACTTCAGAGAGAGGATTCAGAATAGCTGTTTTGAGAAAGCTCAATTAAATTCAAGATAACACAGAAAAGAAACTCAAAATCTTACCAGATGAGCTTAATAAAGAGATTGAAATAAAAAAGAAGCAAGCAGATATTCTGGAGTTGAAAAAAATCAATTGACATACTGAAGACTGCATCAGAGTCTCTTAATAGCAGAATTGATTGAACAGAATAAATAATTAGTGAGCTTGAAGATAGGCTATTTGAAAATATAGTCACAGGAGATAAAGAAAAAAGGAACAAAAATAAATGCAGCATGCCTAGGGCAAATCTAAGAGTTATTGGCCTTAAAGAGAAAGTAGAGAAATAGAGAGAGAAAGTTTATTCAAAGGGCTAATAACAGAGAACTTTCCAAACCTAAAGAAATATATCAATATTCAAGTACAAGAGGGTTATATAGAACACCAAGCAGATTTAACTCAAAGAAGACTACTTCAAGGGATTTAATAATTAAACTCCCAAAGATCAAAGATAAAGAAAGTATCCTAAAACTGGCAACAGGAAAAAATAAAAAAAAAAAAAAAATAACATACAATAGAAATCCAATACATTGGTGGCAGAGTTTTTGGTGGAAACCTTATAGGCCAGGAGAGAGTGGCATGATATATTTAAAGAGTTGAAAGAAAAAAAAATTACCCTAGAATAATTTATCCTTCAAGATTAAGGAGAAATAAAGATTTTCCCAGACAAACAAAAGCTGAGGGATTTCATAAACACCAGACCTGTCCTACAAAAGATGCTAAAGGGAGTACTTCAATAAGAAATAAAAGGATGTTAATGAGAATGAGTAATCACCTGAAGGTACAAAACTCACTGCTAATAGTAAGTACATGGAAAACCACAGACTATTATATCACTGGTAATAGTAAGTACATGGAAAAACCACAGAATATTATGTCATTTAAACTATGGTGTGTAAATTACTTTTAACCTAGGAAGAAAGACTAAATGATGAACTAAGAAAAATAGAAAATCCTACACTAACTTTTCAAGACATGGACAGTACAATAAAATACAAACAGAAACAACAAAATGTTAAAAAGCAGAGATACAATGTTAAAGTGCAGAGTTTTTATTAGTTTTCTGTTTGCTCATCTGTCAGTTTGTTTTTGCAGTCAGTGTTAAGCTGTCATCATCTTAAAATAATGAGTAATAAGACAGCATTTGCAAGCCTAGTGGTAATCTAAAATTTAAAAAAACCATACAACAGATGAACAAAAAATAAAAAGCAATAAATTAAGGCATATGACCAGAGAAAATCATCTTCACAAAACAGAAGACAGGAAAGAAAAACGGAAGAGAAGATCAGAAAGCAAATAACAAACTGGCAGGAGTAAGCCTTTACTTATCAATAATAATTATGAATGTAAATGCACTAAACTCCCTCTTTTAATTTTGCAAATTAAAGGACATAGGGTAGCTGAATGGATAAAAACCAAACAAGACCTAACAATCTGTTGCCTACAAGAAACAGACTTCGCCATAAAGAAACATATTGACTGAAAGTAAAGAAATAGGAAACATTATTCCATGCAAATGGAAATCAGAAAAGAGCAGGAGTAGTTATATTTACATAAGACAAATTGATTTCAAGACAAAAACTATCAAAAGAGACAACAAAGGTCATTATATGATGATTTAAAAAAGGGGGTCAAATCAGTGAGAGGATATCACAATTGCAAATACTTACAGACACAATACTGGTACACACAGATATATGAAGCAAATATTATTAGACCTAAAGAAAGAGATGTGCCTCAATACAATAATAGATGGATACTTAACACTTTACTTTCAGCACTGGACAGTCCTCAGGACAGATAATTAACAAGTAAACATTGGACTTAATGACCAAATGGACCTAATAGATATTTACAGAGCATTTCATCCAACAGCTGCAGAATACATGTTCTTCTCCTCAGCACATAGATCATTCTCAAAGACTGACCACATGTTAGGTCACAAAACAAGTCTGAAAACATTCAAAAAATTGATATGACATCAACTATCTTCTGTGACCAAATGGAATAAAAGTAGAAATTAATAACAGGAGTAAATTTGAGAATTATACAAACACATGAAAATTAAACAATATGCACCTGAATGACTACTGGGTCAATAAAGACATTAAGAAGGAAATTGGAAAATTTCTTGAAACAAATGATAATGGAAACACAGCATACCAAAACCTATCAGATACAACAAAAGCAGTACTAAGAGGAAAGTTTATAGCTAGAGGCATCTATGTCAAAAAAGTAGAAATACTCCAAATAAACAAACAAATGACACATCTTAAAACACTAGAAACACAAGAGCAAAGTAAACTCAAAATTAGTAGAAAAGAAATAATAAAGAATTAGAGTAAAAAACCTTATATTTTAAAAAAGAAAATGATACAAAAGATAAAACAAAAAGTTGGTTCTTTGTGAAGTCAAACAAAATTGACAAACCTTCAATGAAACTAAGAAAAATAGAACATCCAAAGAAATAAACTCAGAGATAAAAAGAAGACATTACTACTGATACTGCAAAAATTCAATGGATCATTAGAAGCTACTGTGAGCAACTATATGCCAAAAAATTAGAAAATCTAGGAGAAATGGATACATTCTTGGACACATACAACCTACCAAGAATACATACTTGGACATATGTATCTTGGACACATGCAACCTACCAAGAATCAACCATGAAGTAATCAAAAACCTGAACAGACCAATAACAAGTAATGATATCCAAGCCATAATAACATGTCTCCCAGAAAAGAAAACCTGGGATCTGATGGCTTCACTGCTGAATTTTACCATTTAAAAAAATTACCAATCTTACTTAAACTAGTCCAAAAATGGAGGAGAAGGAAATACTTCCAATTTCATTCTATGAGGCCAATATTACTCTGATACCAAAAACCAGACAAAGACACACACACATGCACACGCACGCACACACACGCACACATAAAACTGGCAAGGCACAGAGAAATCCAAGCACTTTGGAAGGCTGAGGTGGGAGGAGTGCTTGAGCTCAAAAGTTGGAGACCAGGCTGAGCAATAGGAAGAAACACTGTCACTACAAAAAATACAAAAAAAAAAAAAAAAAAAAAAAGGGAGGTGTGGTTACACATGCCTGTAGTACCAGCTGCTTGAAAGGTTAAGGCGGGAGGATTGCTTGAGTCCAGGAGACAGAGGTTGCAGTAAGCCAAGATCCATTCTAGCCTGGGCGACAGAAAAATACTGTCCAAATAATAATAATAGTAATAATAATAATAGTAGTAGTAATCAAAATAAAAGAAAACTATAGGCCAATATCACTGGTGAATATTGATACAGAAATCCTCAACAAAAAACCAGCAAACCAAATTCAACAATACATTTAAAAGATCATTCATTGTGACCAAGTGAAATTTATCCCAGAGATGCAAAGATGGTTCAACATATGTAAATCAATGTGATGCGTCGTATCAACAGAATGAAAGACAAACCATATGAGCATTTCAACTGATGCTTAAAAAAACCATTTGATAAAATTCAACATCCTTTCATGATAAAAACCATCAAAAACTGGATGGAGAAGCAACATACCTCAACATAACAAAATCCATATATGGCAGACCCATAGCTAATATCATACTGAATGGGAAAAATGGAAAGTCTTTCCTCCAAGATCTGGAATATGGCAAGGATTCTAACTTTCACCACTGTTATTCAACATACCATTGTAAGTCTTAGCTAGAGCAATCAGAAGAGAAAGAAATAAAAGGCATCCAAATTAGAAAGGAAGAACTCAAATTATCCTTGTTTGCAGATGATTGAATCTTATATTTGGAAAAAACCTAAAGACTAGATCAAAATATTATTAGAACTGATAAACAAATTCAGTAAAGTTTCAGGATACAAAATCAGCATACAAACATCAATAACATTTCTACATAACAACAGCAAACAATCTGAAAAAGCCATCAAGAAAATAATCTCATTTATGATAAAAATAAATAAAATTAAATAATTAGAAATTAATCAAGAAGTAAAATATCTCTACAGTGAAGATAATAAAACATTAATGAAATAAATTAAAGAAGACACAGAACATTTGAAAGATATTTCGTGTTCATGGATTGGAAGAATCAATATTGTTAAACTACCCATACAACACAAAGTGGTCTAAAGATTCAATGCAATCTTCTTCAAAATACCAATGATATTCTTCATAGAAATGTTTAAAAATCCTAAAATTTATATTGAACCACAAAAGACCACAAATAGCCAAAACCATCCTAAGCAAAGTAAACAAAACTGGAGGAATCATGTTACTTGACTTCAAATTATACTACATAGCTATAGTAACTGAAACGGCATGGCACTGGCATAAAAACAGACACATAGACCAGTGAAACACAATAGAGAACCCAGAAAAAAAATCCATACACCTACATGAAACTCATTTTCAATAAAGTTGCCAAGAACATACACTTGGGGAAAAGACCATCTGTTTAGTAAATGGTGGTGGGAAAACTGGACATCTATATGCAGAAGAATGAAACATACAAAATTATATACAAAAACCAAACCAAATGAATTAAAAAATTAAGTCTAAGACTTCAGGCTATGAAGCTGCTATAAGAAAACATTGGGGAAACTTCTCAAGATATTGGGAAAAGATTTGAGTAATAGTAACACACAAGCACAGGGAACGAAAGCAAAAGTAGACAAAAGAGATCACATCAAGTTTAAAATTTCTGCACAGCAAAGGAAACAGTCAACAGGGTGAAGTGACAACCACAAGAACAGAAAACCAAACACCACATGTTCTCACTCATAGGTGGGAATTGAACAATGAGATCACTTGGACACAGGAAGGGGAACATCACACACCGGGTCCTATTTTGGGGTGAGGGGAGGGGGGAGGGATAGCATTAGGAGATACACCTAATGTAAATGACGAATTAATGGGTGCAGCACACCAACATGGCACATGTATACATATGTAACAAACCTGCAAGTTGTGCACATGTACCCTAGAACTTAAAGTATAATAAAAAAGAAAAAAAAATGAGGAAAATATCTGTAAACTATCCGTATGACAAGGAATTAATAACCAGAATATACAAGGAGCTCAAATAACTCTATAGGAAAAAATCCAATAATCCAATTAAAAATGGCCTAAAAATCTTAATAGACAGTTCTCAAATGCTCAAATGAAGACATACAAATGACAAACACACATATTAAAAGATGCTCAACACAGTTTATCATCAGAAAAATGCCAATCAAAACCATAATGAGATATCATCTCACCTCACTGAAGACTGCTTTTATCCCAAACGAAGACAATCAGGAATACTGACACAGATGGGGAGAAAAAAGATACATATACTTGTGTACACTGTTGGGTGGATTTGGAAGCAACCCTAGTGTCCATCAACAGATGAATGACTAAAGAAAATGTGGTACATATACAGAATGGAGTACAATTCAGCCATAAAAAATAATGAAATCCTGTCATATGCAGCAATGTGAATGGAACAGTAAGTAACTGTGTTGAGTGAAATAAGGCAGGCACAGAAAGACACACTTCACATATTCTTATTAAAATGATTGAACTCATGGAGGTAGAGAGTAGAATGAGTGTTTATCAGAGACTCGGAAGGGTAGTGGGGAATTGGGAAGAAGTGAGCATGGTTAATGGGTAACAAAAGTAGAACAAATAAGATCTGATATTTGATAGCACAACAGGGTGATTATAGTCAATAAAAATTTTTAATTATACATTTTAAAATAACTAAAAGAGTATAATTGCATTGTTTGTAACACAAAGGGTAAATGTTTAATGGGATGGATTCCCCATTTACCCCGATGTGACTATTATGCATTGTATGCCTGTGTCAAAATATGTACTTCAAAAATGTGTAGACCTACTATTTACCCACAAAAATTAAACATAAAAAATAGTTTTGGCTGGGCATGGTGGTTCAAGCCTATAATCCCAGCACTTTGGGAGGCCGTGGTGGGAGGATCACTTGAGTCTAGGAGTTTGAGACCAGTTTGGGCTACATGGCGAAATGCCATCTCTACAAAACATACAAAAATTAGGTGGTGTCGTGATGTGCATTTGTAATCCCAGCTACCCAGGAGGCTGAGGTGGGAGAATCAGCGGAGCCATAGAGGTCTAGGCTGCAGTGATCCATGATTACATCACTGCATTCCAGCCTAGGCAACAGAGTGAGACCCTGTGTCAAAAAAAAAAAAAAAAAAAATTAAAACAGTTTTACTACCTTAGTAAATAATTCAATGTAGATGAGAGCCGATTTAATACTAAATTTTATTTTATACAGGCATTGGTACTGCAAAATTATGGGCATAAATAAAATTCAATGTCAATGTAGCTTTTCAATACTAAAATAATCTTAGGTGTTAAAATTTGTGTAACTAAAATCTACAGATTTACCACCACTGCTGGTTTGCTGAAGATAGATTATTGTTATCCCACATTTTCCGTTTTGGTTTAATGTTTTCAAATTTTCCTTACAAAAATCCTTTGACATATAGATTATAATTCATGCCTTATACATTATAGGTTTCATGAAACCTGCAGCATCTCTTTCAGAACCAACAAAAGGAGACAAGAATGCACTGAATGGTAGGAAAAGATATCAGATGTTAGTACAGTAACAAAAATTTGAGTAAGAGAATGGCTATTTACAGATACCTCACTTAGAACAATAAGCAGCCTAAACAAAGCTCAAGACTATCACAATTTAAAATGAAGAAAAGATAATCATTTCTATTTATCGACTTTGGCCCATCATAAACAATTAATTTTGTGTTCAATATCTTAAACCATAGTCCCACAGCCGCAGGATCATTTCAGAGACATTATCCTCCTGACAATTCCTTAAGGCTGCCAAGTCTTAATACCTCTCTGCCTATGCTGTTTTTGTTTTGTTTTGTTTTGTTTTGTTTTGTTTTGTTTTTTTCTCCAGATACTGTTTCGTCAGATATCCAGGGGGCTTACTGCGTGGTTACTTTATGTCTCTCTTCACTATCCTGACCACCAACATAGAACCCCATTCATGTCCTAACTTGACTAAATTTTATTTTACATTCTACCAATTACCTCATAGCTTCTCTCAAACATTCACATATATTTGTTTATATGTTCATAGTCTGCATCTTTCCCTCAAAAAATATTATGTTTACTGCTATATTTCCTGAGTCTAGACACATCTAGTTCACAATGGCAGTTCAAAGATATGCTTTAATAAATGAATTAACTTCAGTGGCTTTTTATTATTGCTCATGCTAAAAAATGATAATGGTGATTAAGAAACCCTTTAAAGCTTTTCACATCATGAGAATGTTTTGTTTTTCCCAAGATAGTAGAAAAAGGTTGCCAAGTGGTAGTTTAGGGAAGGTGTATAAGGCACTTTCACCTCTTCAGGAAGCTAAACTCTTCTTTAGTAGTCAGAAATTGCTCTGCTTCATACTTTTAGCTGAAGTGTTGATTTCTGTATATTTTTTTTTGTATATCTTGTTTTTGTAGACTAAATATGAGTATAAAACAATGAAAGTTTATTATTTCAATCAGTGTTAAAATTATACTTTTCTTAAAACAAGAAAGCGGTTAGATATGTAAGCTACTGTTTGGAAAGTTAAGCATTACTACCCAGTCACAGATGTATAACAAGGCATCCACACTCCTCATCTATAAAGTGAACAGAGGAGTAGTATAACTTGACCTGCCTAAATAAAATATTTTACAAATTATAAAAATATGAAGCAGTTCATTTTTTTTTTTTTTTTTTTTTTTGAGACGGAGTCTCGCTCTGCCGCCCAGGCTGGAGTGCAGTGGCCAGATCTCAGCTCACTGCAAGCTCCGCCTCCCGGGTTCACGCCATTCTCCTGCCTCAGCCTCCCGAGTAGCTGGGACTACAGGCGCTCGCCACCTCGCCCGGCTAGTTTTCTGTATTTTTTAGTAGAGACGGGGTTTCACCGTGTTAGCCAGGATGGTCTCGATCTCCTGACCTCGTGATCCGCCCGTCTCGGCCTCCCAAAGTGCTGGGATTACAGGCTTGAGCCACCGCGCCCGGCCGAAGCAGTTCATTTTAATAAAGCCATTGGAGATAGTCTTGTCAAAATATCCTGGTTAATTACATAAATTCACTATTTTGTTTGGGCATTCGGTTAATGTGGGCAACACACATCCCTTCTGTCGTATTTGCTTATTGTTTGACATTTTTACTGTGGCTTTTAGAACAAGTATCATATGGCTTTAAATCTTTTCCAACTGGATAACTGGATTAAGAGAACAATCCTCACTGAAAAAATGGGAACATGTGTATACAATTATCAATGTATTCAACATCATCTTGCCTTTAGGAGAACTTTCACACTTTCTTCTTATTGTCTGCCCTACATCCCACAGAGTCTTTGTACTAGGTGAGTTCCCACACTGAAACTTATTTCCTGCTATAGTCCATAATATAAGTTTTCTTTTTTTGATAGTTCTCTACCAAATAAGTGATGAAACTTGTACAGAAGTTGGATTCACAGCTGTCTTTGTACCCCTCTTACAATCATAAAGGTAATTCAAGGTGTGCCCCCAAAAGAACAAAATGATAATCATGTCTTCATCTCTGGATTGCTAATATCTTGCATCCTATCTAGTGCTCAATAAATCTGTGTAAATGAATGACTGATTGAATGAATAAATTAAAATGACCCATTTTGTAGCCTTATTGTTGACTATTTATCATGTGATATTATTTGCTTTGATGTTATACTTCCATGTGTTTAGAGGAAGTTTTACTCTAAACACACCTCCCTAAACATTCGAGAAGTTTTGTGCACACAAAACTTCAGAGCAACTTTAAATTACACGATCGGGAGCATTTAACAAAATAGGCTGTATTCTCTTTTTGCCCATGACAACTATAATAATTATAACTAGATTATTATCCTATTTCAAATCTTGTCAACACATAAATATATATATATATATTTCAATAAATTTCTTTCCATGTGAGAGATTTCTCCTTCCCCTTTGTAATTTACTATGCAACAAATATTAAACTATCTCCATTAACATTTACTTTTTCCCCATTTAGGGGAAATAACATAAGATGGAAAAGCCATATTAATAATCTATAGGAAGAGTATAAAGGCATATAAATTCAAGGAAAAATAGACAACTAATTTAAAGTATTATAAAATATTAAAGATTTATTTTATAGCATTTAGGCATATCACATAATGGTCGAGAACATGAGTTCTGTAATAAATTATGTCCATACTGAAAATTAGAATCCTGATTCTCTAACTAGATATATGAACCTAAGCACATTATTTCACCTCAGCTTCTTTACCCTGCCATTTGGGTTTACAACCATATTGTTTCTTCTAAAAGATAATTGTTGTTGAATGTTCAGAATAGCACCTGCATATAAAACACATTCTATAGCAATTTTCAGCAGTATTATTAATAAAATAATTGTTATCTGTTAGAAGAGAAATCTCAAGCCTTTGGGTGGATAAGGTGTATGTATTTCTAACTAAACAACAATTAATGTTTAAGCTATAATTAATGGTAATGACAAAAACACATGAAAAATAGACTGTTCACTAATGATGCCTTTGATATGTAGGATAGGGAAGCTCTTCAAATGCTGGTAAGTAAACATATTAAATAAATAAAAACCCATCTTAGCAATTTTCTCCTACCACAAACTTTGGACACTTTTAGTGAAAGGCAAACATTTCCGCCTTGCATCATTTTTTCCAATCTCACTGGCCTAACTCCAACCAGAGCCTATATTCATTCAATCCTAGTATAAAAATTTCCTTTAGTCTTCCATCTCTAGACTCTGTTCATCAAATCTATTATGCTCATCAATTTATAAATTAATTTTCAGAAAGCATTGTTTTGGTAGAGTCAGTCTCAGGCTGCAAAGCCTTAACTGACTTCTCTATTGCCTATAGAATAAAGCTCAGGTTCTTTAACTCTCACTCAAAGATTCCTGTACTTAGTCTCAATCTCTATTTCTAAACTTTTTCTTTATTTTCTATCCTATGTAAAACTTGCAAGTTATAGCCAAGGTGAAATTTTCTAGATATCATGTCATTGTATCACATCGCGTATCATGCTATACTCTGTCTCATCTATCTAGTCATTTAGATTATGTGTACCATATACTTGAGTTGGACAGTATGTTTATAAAATATTTGAATTCCACAAAATAATGGAGTGCTTTGTATAAAATGTATGCTCAATCAATACTTTTTATGCAGTGATGAATCCTATATTCAAGACTAGACTAAGGAGCTCTTGAAGTAGAGATTAAACCTAGTTTGGACTCAAATAAGTTACCCAACCCATGTCCCTCTTCCCAGTTTTTAATGCTCATGGTAATTCTTTGTCTTAAATATCTCTTTATATCTGATTTCTCTTTTATTCCATCTCGTTGGTCTCACCAAGGTCCCATCCTCTTGTGTCTGGATTATTGCAAGTGTTCTAACTGGCTTCCCTACTTTCAAACCCAGTCTGCTGCATTTCGTCTTACTCACTGCTTCCAGGATGATTCTCACCAAGCTCTACTCTGAGAATATCCTGCAGTGGGTTTCTCACTGCCTATAGCACAAAATCTAACCTCTTTTAAAAAACACCTAAAGTTCATAGGTTCTGACCTTCATCTACCTTAATTCATGTTTTATTTTCTCTCTTTCTACCCTATGAAACTATAGTACCTGCAGTTTTGCAGTTCATATGATATTTAGTGAATATGTGCTTTTATTTATTATGGTAGACCCTAGGGTGATCCCCAATAATTCTCAACCTTCAGTGACTACACCTTTGCATAATCCCTTTCCTTGAAATGTGGGCTGAATCTGTGATTAAATTCTAACCAATAGAATTTGGTGAAGGTGATGGGATAAGGCTATGCTCTATGGCAAAGACAAAGGGATTTTGCAAATGTAATTAATGTCCTATAACAGTTGATTTTTGAATTAACAAAAGGGGGTGTCTCCCAGGTAGGCATGACCTAATCAGCTGAAAGCCCTTAACACAGAGTTTCTTCTGCTGGCCTTGCAGAGGCAAACATCCATATTTCAAATGTCCATGGGCAAATCCTTGTAGACGGGGTCTGTGGGTGGTGTCCAGGATCTGAGTGAAGCCTCCAGGCCAATAGCCAGTAAAAAGCCATGACATCAGCACTACAACCACAAGGAAATCAATTCTGCCAACAAGCTGAATGAGTGGAAGCTGATTCTTCCCTGCTTGGAGCTACTAAGTGAGACTGTAGACCAAGCCAGCACCTTGAATGCAGCATGTGAAACACTGAGTACAGTGCTCAGCTAGGCATGCCCAGACCCAGACACATGGAAGTTATGAGACAATTAATGTGTGTTGTTTTAAGCCACTAAGTTGGTAGTACTTTTTTACTCAGCAAAATATAATTAATAAACCATAATATTGTCTTTTCCTGCAATATATTTGCCCCCTATTTTCTACTCAGTTCTATATCCTACTAAAACAATCCTTTCACAATATAAATATCACCTCCTCCACAAATCCTTTTCTTATTTATTATTTTTGATTAATTATACATGCTTTTGTCTTCTGAGAGTATTTTCCACCTATTATTGTTAATATGAATCATACCATATTGAAATTTGATTTTAATGTTCATTTTTCTCTATGAACAAGGACTTTCTTGATAGGAGACTAAGCAAGTATATATGCATTTGATACATAACATAATAATTATTAAATTAGGTGATCCAATGTCATCTGCTGTGTTTATCAGCAGTATTTTATGGGTTCTTATTGTACTTCAAACTATCCATTTGAACCTTGAAATTCCCTGCTAAAAAAAAGTGGAAATAGAGTTCTCATAAAAGGACACACCACAGAGGTTGGAAATGTAGTAAAATTCAGGGAGACAAGACAAGGTTTCATAGTAAAAGAATGATTTTTTTTTTGAAAAGTTGACGTTAACAATACTAGTTTTAAAAAGTGACTTGATCTTGATGAGAATGACTTCCAAATTTTACAGTTACTCTGAAAAGAAATAAAATGAGATGAATTACAATGAAAAGTAAATAAGGAAAATAGTTGCTTGTACCTTGAGTTCTGACACAGTATGAATGATGATGGCTTCATAGTGTTTGATCTATGACATATGAAATAAGTTTTAGAACCCACTAACATATGGTTAGATTAAAAGGGAGATAATGTATGCTGAAAGCCTAAGCTAAGTATATAGAGCCTGATACATATATAATTTAGCCTTTTCCACTACTGGCATGGCTTTCACATGATAGCATGTTATTCCACTGTATTTTCACATGCCTACATCACAGAGAAATTGTGAAAATACAGTGGAAGAACATGGGTAACATTTATTTGAAAACTACAATATGCCTTAGAAATACATGCTACCATTTTCCACCCACTAACATATGGTTAGATTAAAAGGGAGATAATGAATGCTGAAAGCTTAAGCTAAGTATAAAGAGCCTGATACATATATAATTTAGACTTTTCCACTACTGGTATGGCTTTCAAAGATGCTGAGGAGTTTTAGTAAGCCATTTAATGTAGTATGCCATCATAATGCAAAGAGTTCTCTCTAATCAAAGGAAGTTTTTCTCCTATCCCTTAATATAGTCAGTCATGTAAAACATAAAATATCCATTACTAATAGAATGCTGGTAGTTATCCACTATGGTGCTGTCATATAGCCTATGAAGTGATTTTTTCCCTCAACTCAAGGATATAATTGTATTAATAGGAAAATAATGCCACAACATCTTGAGCAACAGCATGTTCAAGGGTTTCATGCTGGCTCTTATTTCTGGTTATAGATACTCACTTTCACATAGACTATTTTGACAGTTATCAAATTGTAATTCAGGTAAGCTATCAATACATGTATTTTTAGAATGACTCTTTTTGCTCATAATTGTACAGCCAATAATTAACAATGCTGAATCCACCTCTCCAGAGTGGCTTCGGAGATCTGTTACTTTATTGTCATTGATCACATGCCAATTAGCTACCATATCAGCTTGCCTCCACCCCTTCATATGAGGGGAGGAAAATAACTGCATAAGTAACTTCTATTATTTCTGCCTTTTTATTTATTGCTGTTAGGATGCTGCCCAGGATTTAGAATCTAGAAAATAATGTGACAGAAACAACTAGAGTACTATTATCACATTATTAATGTGTCTAAGGCCTAATCAAAATGATAAGGGTTTAACAGCTATATCTGAAAAATCTGTGGCTAGATGTTTTAATTGTCTGGTATCTGAAAGGCTAGACATATCACTGCGCAGTTCTCTGAAACAAAGGCCTAGGCATTGCATAAAATCTTTCAGAGAAGTATCAGGCAATTTGTCAAGCCTAATGTCTAGGAAGGTGTCTATTAAAAAAAGATCTAAGAGAAAATAAAAAAGCACAAAGAAATCTATATTAAGGGATTTCTTGGCTTGCCACAATTAGCTCTAAAACTGTGGGTATATCACTTATAACTATTGAATATCAATTTTCCCATTGGTAAAATTGTTTAAATACATAATAAAATGTATCTAAAATTTTTAAATTTGACTACACAGCTAGGCACAGAAATTGTCATATATAAAACACAAACCACATAATGGCTTTTCCCTTTTTTAACCAGAGAGTAAAACATGTTAATACACACACACACACAAACACACACACACACACACACACACACACACACACACAGATAGCAAAAGATATAACTAGTCATTCTAACTTAAGATTTCAGCACATGAAGGACAACTGAGTTTGGCTATAAATAACTTGTCTATATTTTAAAAACAAAATGTAATTAAGCTTTTTTTCTTAAAAAATATGTGTATTACTATTTTAAGTGTGTCCTTTCATAGGAATAGATGGAGTCAAATTGGTGTGAAGGAAAGGGCATCAAATATACAATTTTACAAAAAAGTTAATGAAACTTTTTGGGTTTCAGTTTTCCTTTAAATTCAATGAGATATTTGAACTTTAGTCGTATCTGTTATATATATTTAAGCTCATTTTAAAAACTCAGATACACTTGCAAATATGTATTGATTCTATATCCTGATTTCAAATATGACTTTTTATTTCCAACATAATTTTGAATTATAAGAAATGTCATGCCTTAACTATATCTTTACAAATATTTATTAATGCACTCTCCATGCAGTAGCTATCCTTGTGTGGCAGATTTACATACAAAACATGTTTAGACATTGATTTCCAAGAGGCTATAGTCTAACAGAAAAACAAAATATGCATAAAAATGTCAGCACCAAAAATTAAATAACTATATGCCATAAGATATAAAAACATGTCAGTTTAGTGAGAAAATGCGTATTTACCCATTTGTTCATTCATTCACTCAACAATTATTCATTATATGTCTACTGAATGGGAAAAGCATGTCTCATAAAGTTACCTTTAATAATAGAAATGTAGGCCAGATACGGTAGCTTATACCTGTAATCCCAGCACTTTGGGAGACCAAGACAGAATAATTGCTTAAACCCAGGAGTTCAAGCCCAGCCTCGGCAACCTCATCTTTACAAAATAATTTTTTGTAAATTATTACAATAATTTGTAAATTATTTTGTAAATAATATAGTGAGACCTCATCTTTACTATAATTTTTAAAATAGTAGGGTGTTGCAGTGCATGCCGGTAGTCCGAGCTACTTGAGAGACTGAGGTGGGAGAATTGCTTGAGCCTGGGAAGTCGAGGCTGCAGTGAGCCATGATTGCACCACTGCACTCCAGCCTGGATGACAAAGAAAGATGCTGTCTCAAATAATAATAATAATAATAGAAACGTAGTCAGAAAACTATGTTGTCTTCCATAAGAAAGGAATTTTTAACAATTGTTTTGTTGTGATGTATAGTTACATATTTATCATTGCTTCTTTTGTTCATCTACTGTTAGCTATACTTTACTGGGTACACAGCTTATTCCATCAACTATTTTGATAGGTAAAATAATCGTCTTGCAAAGATATTCATGCCCTAATGCCTGGAACCTGTGAATAATTTTCTTTAATGGAAAAACAGGCTTTGCAAAAGGAATTAAGGACCTTGAGGTAGGGAGATGATCTTGTGTTTTGTGGGCGAGACAATCTAATCACAACAGTTCTTAAAGGTGGAAAGGAAGAGCCAGAAAGGTCGGAGACATGTGAGGTGAGATAGTCTCAACCTCCAATTGCCAGCTTTGAAGATGAAGGGAGGGGACATTGAATGAAGTAATATGATAGTCTCTAGAACCTCAGAGTTGTCGTTAGTTTATAGTCAGCAAGAAAACGGGGAGCTAACTCAGTCCTATAAACACAAGGGACTTACGCTATCAATAACTCAAATAAACAAAAATTTAACTTCTCCACTAGAGTTTCCTGAAAGGAAAACAGACACTGACCACTTGACTTTAGCTCAGTGAAACCTGTACCAGACTTCCGTACAGAACTGTAAGATAAAAAATTTGTGTTTATTTATGCCATTGGTTTCTAATCATTTATGTCAGCAATATGAAACTAACACAATTGTATTAAAATATATACATAATTAAGAACAGAACATATTATACACTGTTGAGGACTTTACAGTCGTGCGGTTATTAGGTTATGATGCTTGTTGGCCACTAGGAAAAGAAGAAGTCAAATTGTCTGTTTGCAGATGACATGATTGATTGTATATTTAGAAAACCCCATCGTCTCAGCCCCAAATCTCCTCAAGCTGATAAGCAACTTCAGCAAAGTCTCAGGATACAAAATCAATGTGCAAAAATCACAAGCATTCTTATAAACCAGTAACAGACAAACAGAGAGCCAAGCCATGAATAAACTCCCATTCACAATAGCTTCAAAGAGAATAAAATACCTAGGAATCCAACTTACAAGGGATGTAAAGGACCTCTTCAGGGAGAACTACAAACCACTACTCAGTGAAATAAAAGAGGACACAAACAAATGGAAGAACATGCCATGCTCATGGATAGGAAGAATCAATATTGTGAAAATGGCCATACTGCCCAAGATAATTTATAGATTCAATTCCATCCCCATTAACCTACCAATGACTTTCTTCACAGAATTGGAAAAAAACTGCTTTAAAGTTCATGCGGAACCAAAAAAGACCCCACATTGCCAAGACAATCCTAAGACAAAAGAACAAAACTGGAGGCATCATGCTACCTGACTTCAAACTATACTACAAGGCTACAGTAACCAAAACAACATGGTACTGGTACCAAAACAGAGATATAGACCAATGGAACAGAACAGAGACCTCAGAAATAATAACACACATCTATAGCCATCTGATCTTTGACAAACCTGATAAAAACAAGAAATGGGGAAAGGATTCCCTATTTAATAAATGGTGCTGGGAAAATTGGCTAGCCGTATGTAGAAAGCTGAAACTGGATCCTTTCCTTACTCCTTATATGAAAATTAATTCAAGATGGATTAGAGACTTAAATGTTAGACCTAATACCATAAAAACCCTAGAAGAAAACCTAGGTAGTACCATTCAGGACATAGGCATGGGCAAGGACTTCATGTCTAAAATACCAAAAGCAACGGCAACAAAAGCCAAAATTGACAAATGGGATCTAATTAAACTAGAGAGCTTCTGCACAGCAAAAGGAACTACCATCAGAGTGAACAGACAACCTACAGAATGGGAGAAAATTTTTGCAATCTACTCATCTGACAAAGGGCTAATATCCAGAAGCTATAAAGAACTCAATCAAATTTACAAGACAAAAACAAACAACTCCATCAAAAAGTGGTCAAAGGATATGAATAGGCACTTCTCAAAAGAAGACATCCATACAACCAACAGACACATGAAAAAATGCTCATCATCACTAGCCATCAGAGAAATGCAAATCAAAACCACAATGAGATACCATCTCACACCAGTTATAATGGTGATCATTAAAAAATCAGGAAACAACAGGTACTGGAGAGGATGTGGAGAAATAGGAACACTTTTACACTGTTGGTGGGACTGTAAACTAGTTCAACCATTGTAGAAAACAGTGTGGCGATTCCTCAAGGATCTAGAACTAGAAATACCATTTGACCCAGCCATCCCATTACTGGGTATATACCCAAAGGATTATAAATCATGCTGCTATAAAGACACATGCACATGTATGTTTATTGCAGCACTATTCACAATAGCAAAGACTTGGAATCAACCCAAATGTCCATCAGTGACAGACTGGATTAAGAAAATGTGGCACATATACACCATGGAATACTATGCAGCCATAAAAAGGGATGAGTTCATGTCCTTTGTAAGGACATGTATGTAGCTGGAAACTATCATTCTCAGCAAACTATCGCAGGAACAGAAAACCAAATACCGCATGTTCTCACTCATAGGTGGGAATTGAACGATGAGATCACTTGGACACAGGAAGGGGATCATCACACACCGGGTCCTATTGTGGGGAGGGGTACGGGGGAGGGATAGCATTAGGAGATATACCTAATGTAAATGATGAGTTAATGGGTGCAGCACACCAACATGGCACATGTATACATACGTAACAAACCTGCACATTGTGCACATGTACCCTAGAACTTAATGTATTAAAAAAAAAAAAGTTTTTATTACCCATTGGTGCTGTTCAGAGATATTCTGTTTCTCTTTGTAGGCACAGAGTAAGAATGAATGTTTCTGACTCCTTGAGGAAGGCCTAGCCATGTGATTTGATTTGACCAATGAATTGTAAGCAGAAGAGACATGAGTTATGTCCAGGTGAAACACTTTCAAAATCAGAATGTTATTTGCTGTAACTTTTTAAATCTTCTACTATGACTAGAAATGTTCTAGATTTATCTGAATTTTTTATGAGATCAAGCAAAAGCAGAATCCCTCCCTAACCTGAGGCACATGAAGTATGAGCAATTTAAAACACTTTGCTTTAAGTCATGAAGTTTAGGGTTAGTTTATTTTCATAGTGTAACCAATATGGTTTATACTGACTGAAATACCAAAATAAAAGGGAAAAAAATGTTCCCCCGGTGTTCTGGGCTGAATAACAGACAAGTCCAGTTAGTTTAATGATATATTCATAAGCAGAGGAAAATATAATTATTTTGTTCTGTTTTGCAAAATTACATATAAACATAACAGTACAGACAAATTAGACAGAGTTATAAGAAAATCAACTCCCCCCCTACCAAAAAAAAAAAAAAAAAACACACATTTTGTGCTTCCAGTAAATGGACTACTTTAAGACAAACTCTACTACTGAGGATAAGTAGAAATATGGGGCATTAGAAACTCAGTGTGCTGGCTTCAGGGAGCTACCAAGGGAGAGAAGATATACAGAGCTAAGATTTGGGAGAAGAAAAAAGCTAAGGCAAGTGATTCTGTTCTCCCCTCAAAACCGTCACAGCAACTTAGGGACTGCTGAGAGATTTCCTCCATCTTATGGGATTTGGTGATAAAAACTAGTGTTCAGGGTCTGCCTAGCATGGAGCCCTGGAAAGTGCCTTACATTCTAGTTGTGAGAATATGCAAAAACTGACATTAGCCAAGTCCTTAAAATGCCTGAGGCCCAGTTTCAAATAATCTCAATTTCTGATTGAACTTAGGTGACCTGGACCTAGCCTAGTTTTCTGACATAAACAAATTGAATATTTTCAGGAAGAATGGATTATCATTCATTACTTCAAATGACCTTTACTACTTTTCATACACAGTCTCCAACATGTAGTCAACAATAACCATGCATATGGAAAGGCAAGACTTGACCCAAAAAATTCAAGAAAAAAAAGTGAAGACAATAGAAACAGACTCATAGCAGAGCCAGATATTGAATTTACCAATCATGAACTATGAAGTAAACATGATTAATATTTCAAGAAACTCAAAAAGAAGATACAGAACTTTTTCAGAGTTCAACACTAGGAAAATATCAAGTGAAAAATTCTAGAAATGGAAACTATAATAACTAAAATAAAAAAATTAATCATGGATTTAAATTCAGATTGTGGATAGCCAAAATGAGAATTCATAAAATATAAGATAGGATGAAGCTTGAAACATTGAGAGAATAAAAATAAATTATATCAAGGATAAAGACAGCATAAACACAAAAGGGGAGGATGAAAAGGTCAAAGATATGCATTTGGAGTTTCAAAATGAGAACAGAAAAAATGAGGCAGGAGCAATATTTAAAGAGATAAGACATCAATTCATAGAATCAAGAATAATTAAAATGATATGAACAAAGAAATCCACTTGGTATATTCTAGTAACAATGGAGAAAACCAAATACATAGAGAAAATTATTGTAGCTAGGGAAAAAGAGACATTATATCTAAAGGAACAATGATGATTGACAGCTATTTTTTTTTCCATAGGGAGGGTGGAAGCCAGAAAACTATGGACTGATATCTTCAAAGAACTGAAAGGAATTTGTTTTAAAAGAAAGCAAAATAAAGACACTTTTAGACCAACAAAACTTAAAGGAATTTGTCAACCACAGTTCTGCACTAAAAGAAATAGTATGAAACAGGTGGATCACCTGAAGTCAGGAGTTCGAGACCAGCCTGGCCAACAGTGAAACCCTGTCTCTGCTAAAAATACAAAAAATTAGCCAGGTGTGGTGGCGGGTGCCTGTAATCCCAGCTACTAGGGAGGCTGAGGCAGGAAAATCATGTGAACCCAGGAGGCAGAGGTTGCAGTGAGCTGAGATCGCGTTATTGCACTTTAGCCTGGGCAACAAGAGCCAAACTCTGTCTCAAAAGAAAAAAAAAAAAAAAAAAGAAAAAGTAAACAAGGCTCTAAAGCCAGAAAGAAATGACTCAGATTTAAATTCAAAATAGAAAAATAAAGAAAAAGCAATAGAAAAAGAATATATGAGTATAAATTTTAAAGAATTTTAAAAATAATGTATAAATTATGAAAGTTATGTTACATAATTATATTTTGCAAATATGCTACTTGTTAGATTTAAAGTCATTTTTTGTTATATAAAGCAATAATAATGTATTTTTCATTATAAGATATGTGCAAAATTAAAATACACAACAATAGCTCAAAGAATGGCATGATATTCACAGTGTTAAAATGTTGTAAAATCTTTGTACTATCCTGGCAATAGCAAAAATAAAAAAATACATATTAGACTTTAATAACCAGTGGCTTATGTTGTAATCTCTAGGGCAGCCATTAAAAGAATAGTAAAATAATTTATAACTGTTAGGCTGACTAATAGAGGGAAATATGGAACATTTGTTTATCATAAAAGGGTCAATTCACCAGAGAACTACAACGATCTAAAGTCTGTATGCACCTAAAAATTAAAAAGAAATACATAAATTTATATGCCTCTAAATTTGTATGCCTCCTAATATATAAAACAAAAACTGATATTTTGAAAGGAGACTGAAAATCCACAATTATAGTGAGAGATTTTAACACGTCTATCAAAAACTGATAGAATAAACAGGTTAAAAATGTGTAAGGGAATGGAAGATTTCATCAGAAGTAACAAATTTATTTTAATTGCTATGAACACTTTGTATTGTCTTCCTTAGTCAGAAATTTATTGTCTAACAGTTCTAGAGACTGGTAGTCTGAAACAAAATTGTTATCAGAGCCATACTCCTTCAGAAGGCACTAGGAAATTTCTTTTCTAGGCCTCTCTTCTACTTTTTGGTAGTTACCTGGCTTATGGCATTATAAGTTCAATCTTCACATGGTATTCTCCCTCTGTTTGTGACTTCAAGAGGCATTTTTTTTTCTATTTTATTTCATTTTATTTTTCACAATTTTATATAAATTTAGCTTTTAGTTTCAGGGGGTACATGTACATATTTGTTAATGGGCATATTGTGATGCTGAGGTTTGGAGTATAAAAAAATCCCATCACCTAGATAGTAAACATAGTACCCAGTGTTTTCACCCTTGCCCTACTTCTTCTCTCCCTACTTTGATAATCCCAAGTATGTATTGTTTCCATTTTTGTATCTATGTGTACCCAATGTTTAGCTCCCACTTATAAATGAGAACATGTAGTATTTGATTTTCTGTTCCTGTGTTAATTTGCTTAGGTTAATGGCCTTCAGCTGCATCCATGTTGCCGGAAATAACATGCTTTTGTTCATTTTTATGGCTGCATAGTAAATGGTATATATATACCGTATTTTCTTTATTCAACCCACCATTGATGGGCACCTAGGTTGATTCCATGTCTTTGCTATGTGAATAGTTCTGCAATGAACATACATGTGCATGTGTCTTTATGTGTCTTTATGGTAGAACAATTTATTTTCCTTTGGATATATATCCAGTAATGAGACTGCTAGATCCAATGATAGTTCTGTTTTGATTATTTGAGAAATCTTTAAATGGCTTTCCACAGTGGTTGAACTAATTTACATTCCTACCAACACTGTGTAGAGTGTTCCCTTTTCTCTGCAGTCTCACCAATATCTGATATTTTTTGACTTTTCAGTAATAGCCACTGTGACTCGTGTGAGATCGTATCTGATGGTGGTTTGGATTTTCATTTCTCTGATGATTAGTGATGTGGAACATTTTTTTCATATGATTGTTGGCTGCATGAATGTCTTCTTTTGAAGTGTGCCTGTTCATATTCTTTGCCCATTTTTTTTGGAGGGGGGGGATGGAGTCTTGCTGTGTTGCCCAGGCTAGAGTGCAGTGGTACAACCTTGTCTCACTGAAACCTCTGCCTCCAGGGTTCAAGCGATTCTTCTGCCTCAGCCTCCCGAGTAACTGGGATTTCAGGCGCCCATCACCATGCCTGGCTAATTTCTGTATTTTTAATAGAGACGGGGCTTTGCCATGCTGCCCAGGCTGGTCAACAAGTGATCCACCTGCTTCGGACTCCCAAAGTGCTGGGATTACAGGCATGAGCCCAACCATTTGCCCATTTTTTGAATGGGGCTGTTTGTTTTTTGCATGTTTAATTATTTAAGTCTCTTATAGATTCTGGATATTAGATCTTTGTCACATGCATAGTTTATGAATATTTTCTCCCATTCCATAGGCTGTTTACTGTGTCAATGGTTTCCTTTGTTGTGCAGAAACTCTTTAATTTTTTAGGTTTCACTTGTCAGTTTTTATTTTTGTTGCCATTGCTTTTCAGGACTAAGACATAAATTCTTTCCCAGGTCTGATTTCCAGAATGGTATTTTCTAGGTTGTTTTCTAAGATTTTTATAGTTTTAGGTCTTATATGTAAATCTTTAATCCATCTTGGGCAAATTTATAGGTGGTGAAAAATAGGGGTCCACTTTCATTCTTCTACATAAGTAGTTACGCAGCACTATTTATTGAACAGATAATCCTTTACTTAGTGCTTATTTTTGTTGACTTTGTTGAAGATCAGATGGCCATAAATGTGTGGTTTTATTTCTGAATTCTCTATTCGGTTTCATTGGTCTATTTGTCTTTTTTCTTCTTCAATTTTTATTTTAGGTCCGGGTATAGATGTGCAGGATGTGCAGGTCTGTTACATAGGTAAACGTGTGCCATAGAGGTTTGCTACACAGATCATCTGATCACCTAGGTATTACGCCCAGCACCCATTAGCTATTCTTCCTGATGCTCTCCCTGCCCTCACTCCCCCTTGTAGCAGGCTCCAGTGTGTGTTGTTCTCCGCCATGTGTCCATGTGTTCTCATCATTCAACTCCCACTTATAAGTGAGAGCAGTGTTTGGTCTTCTGTTTCTGCATTAGTTTGCTGAGGATAATGGCTTCCAACTCTATCCATATCCCTGCAAAGGACATGATCTCGTTCCTTTTTATGGCTGCATATTTGTCTGTTTTTGTACCAGTACCATGCTGTTATGTTTACTGTTGCCTTATAGTATAGTTTGAAGTTGCCTTATAGTATAGTTTGAAACCAGAGGCATCATATTCTTTTTGCTTAGGCTTCATTCTTTTTGCTTAGAATTGCTTTGGCTAAACTGGCTCTTTTTTTGGTTCCTTGTGAATTTTAGAATAGTTTTTTTTTTTTTTCTCATTCTGTGAAAAATAATATTGGTAGTTTGATAGAAATAGCATTGAATCTGTAGATTGCTTTAAGCAGTATGGCCATCTTGCCATCTTAGTGATGTTGATTCTTCCAATATATGAGCATGGAATTTTTTTTCATTTGCTTCTGTCATCTATGATTTTTTTCCACAGTGATTTCTAAGTCTTAATGTAGAAATCGTTTACCTCCTTGGTTAGATGTATTTCTGGGTATTTTTTTTCTCTGACTATTGTAAATTGGATTGTGTTCTTGATTTGGCTCCCAGTTTAAACATTATTCATGTATAAAAATGTTAATGATTTCTGTACATTGATTTTGTACTCTAATACTTTATCAAAGTTATTTATCAGTTCTAGGATCTTCTTGGTGGAGTCTATAGGGTTTTCTAGAGATAAGATCATATCATCAACAAAGAGAGATATTTTGACTTCTCCTCTTCCTCTTTGGATGTCTTTTATTTCTTGCTTCCAGCTTTTGCTCATTCAGTATGATGTTGGCTGTGGGTTTATCATAGATAGTTCTTATTATTTTAAGGTATGTTCCCTTGAATGTCACTCTTTTTATAACAATACTAGTCATCTGGATTAGGAGCCCATCCTACTCTGCTATGACCTAATCTTAATATAATGAATTATGTCTGCAATAACTCTATTTCCAAATAAGGTCACATTTTGGGATATTGAGGGTTAGGACTTCAACATAGAAATTTTGGAGATACAATTCAACTTATAAAACATACGAGTTACCCAACAAGTGTGCATTTGAAGTGTTTACCAAGATAGACATATACTGGGCCATAAAACTGGCCTCTGTAAAATTAAAAGAATTGGGAATATGAGTGAATTAAGTAGAAGTTTCTTTTAAAAACCCCAGTGAATTCTCCATATTTGCAACAGTTACATTCTGAAAAGTCTCCATGAATATTGAATTAATGAATATTTAATTGTTACATCTAGGGAAAATATGTACATATAAATACATATCACGTAAACTGTACTCTTAAATTACCAAGATTTTATTTTCTTCATTATTAAAAAAAGAAAATAAGGCTCAAAATGTTAAGCATCTTGCCGGAGGCTACCCTACTCCCTAACAGATGCCAGAATTGGGATTTAAATGCTGTCCAGCTACCCCATAGTCAGAACTTCTGGCACTACACTGCACTGTTCCCATCATCTCGATCCTCTCATCATATATGTATGACAGCTGAAACAAGAATGCAGGGTGTTGCCTTGTTTTACCTCAGCTGGGAACATGTGCATCATCAGGTAGACTCGAATTCTTCACCACTCTTTGCATGTCTGCCAGTGGCAGTGCAATAAGTATTGATTTTGGGACTACGAATGAATTTTTGTGAGTAAGCAAATTTGCAAATATAGGATTCATAAATAAGTAGGATGGACTGTAACTAGAAAATCTTCATAAATATAGAAATTAAGCAATATACTTTTGAAAATCCAATGCATTAAAAAGTAATCACAATGGAAATAAAAACTATTTTAACATCATCATAGCAACCAAATAGCATATCAAAATTTGTAGGATAAAACTAAATCAGGATTTAAAGGAAATTAATTACATTCAAAGCAAATATTAGAAAAGAAGAAAGAGAAAAATTAGTTAAATTGCCTGTTTCCAGATAACATGTCTTGCATATAAACTCTAACAACTGTACCAAAAAAGCTGTTAGAACTAATAATTTCAGTAAAGTTGCAAAGTATGAAATCAACATACAGAAGTCATTGAAATTTTTATACAATAACAAGAAACTACCTGAAAAATAATCAAGAAAACAACCATATTTACAATGGCTACAAAAATAATGAAAATAGGAATAAATTTGAGCACGAGGTGAAAAATCTATAAACTGAATGAATGGTAAGTACAAGAGAGAATTTAGAGAAAAGGGAATACCTGCAAAGTATTGGTGGGAATGTATTACCCCCCACCCTGTCCAACTAACCTTACCAACCTCGTAACCCTTCTCTATTCTCTATTTTCATGTGTTCAATGGTTTTCATACGTAGATGCCACAAATAACTGAGAACATGTAATGTTTGTCTTTTCACTTAACATAATGCAGAGTCCATTTCACTTAACATAATGACCTAATGACCTTCAGTTCCATCAATGTTGTTGCAAATAACAGGAACTCATTTCTTTTTTTATGTAAATTAGTATAGTCATTTTGAAAAACAGGATGGTGACTCCTCAAAAAATTAAAAATAGAACTGCCATATGATTCAGCAATCTCAGTGTTCATCCACAGATGACCGGATAAAGAAAATGTGGTACTTATGCACAATGTAGTACTTATTCAGCAATCCTACTATTGGGTATATATTCAAAAGATATGAAATCAGTTCTTCTGAGATATGTCTACATTCTCATGGTCATTGCAGCATTATTCACAATAGCCAAGATATATATTATTGTATAAAAATTTCAATGACTTCTTACTTGGAGGCTTTTTATTATGAGTTCAATCTCCTTACTTGTTACTAGATTGTTAGGTTTTTAGATGTCTTCCTGGTTCAATCTTGGTAGGTTATATGTGTCTAGGAATTTGTCTGTTTCTTCTAGAGTTTTCCAGTTTATTAGCATATATTTGCTCATAGAAGCCACTAATATTCCTTTGAATTTTGGGGGGCAGTGGTATCAGGTGTAATTTCTCCTTTTCGAACTCGGATTTTATTTATTTGGATCTTCTCTGTTTATTTCTTAGTTAACCTAGCATAAAGTTTGTCAATTTTGTTTAACTTTTACAAAAACAACTTCTTGTTTAATTGATCTTTTGTATTTATGTATATTGTATTTTTTTTCATTTCTATTTATTTCTGCTCTGATCTTTATTGTTTCTTTTATTCTATTAATTTTAGGTTTGTTTTGCTCTTGCTTTTCTAGTTCTTTAAGATACATCATGAGATTGTTTATTTGAAGTTTTTCTTCTTTTTTGATGTAGGCACTTATAGCCATAAATGTCTGTCTCTTTAGTGCTGCTTTTGCTGTATCCTATTTGATTTGGTATGTTGTGTTTTCATCATCGTTTGTCTCAAGAGATTTTTAAATTTCCTTCTTAATTTCTTCATTGGCTTGCTGGTCATTCAGGAGTATTTTGTTTAATTTCCATATGTTTGTATAGTTTTCAAAATTCCCCTTGTTAATGATTTATAGTTTTATTCTAATGTGATCAGAGAAGATCCTTGACACTATTTTAATTTTCTGCATGCTTTCAGACTTGTTTTGTATCTAACTATATTAGTCAGGATTATCTAGAGGGACCAAAATAATAGGGTATGTGTATATATAAAAGGGAATTTGTTAAGGAGAATTGACTCACAGGATCACAAGGTGAAGTCTCATGGTAGGCCGCCCGCAAGCTGAGGAGCAAGGAAGCCAGAAGTGGCTCAGTCTGAGTTCCTGAGCTCAAAATTAGAAAAAGCCAGCAGTGCAGCCTTCAGCCTGTGGCCAAAGGCCTGAGAGCCTTTGGCAAACCACTAGTGTAAGTCCAAGAGTCCAAAAGTCAAGGAACATGGAGTTCAATGTTCGAGGGCAGGAAGCACCCAGCACCAGAGAAAGATGAAGACCCAAGACTCAGCAAGTCAGCTTCTTCCACCTTCTGTCTGCTTTTTCTAGATCCGCTTGCAGATGATTGGATGGTGCCCACCCACATTGTGGGTTGGTCTTTCTGAGGGTGGGTCTTTCTCTTCCAGCCCACTGACTCAAATGTTAATGTCTTTTGGCAACATGCGGAAACACCCAGACACACCCAGAAACGATACTTTACATCCTTCAATCCAATTAAGTTGAAACTTAATATTAACCATCTCACTAACATATGGTCTGTTTTTGAGCATGATCCATGTGCAGAGGAAAAGAACGTGTATTCTGCAGCCTTTGAATGAAATGTTCCATAAATATTTGTTAGTCCCATTCATTCTATAGTGCAGACTAAGTCTGATGTTTCTTTGTTCATTTTCTGTCTGAGTCAATGCTGAAAGTAGGGTGTTGAAATCTCCAGCTATTGTTATAGTGGGACCTAATTCTCACTTAACTCTAACAATATTTGCTTTGTATATCTTGATGCTCCTGTGTTGGGTGCATATTTATTTAAAATTGTTATGTCCTTTTGCTGAATTGACTCCTTTGTCCTTATATAATGACCTTCTTTGTCTCTTCTCACAGTTTTTGTCTTGAAATCCATTTTGTCTAATATAAGGATAGCTATTCCTGCTCTTTTTTGGTTTCCATTAACTTGGGATATCTTTATCTATCCCTTTATCTTTTGTCTATGTGTGACTTTCTAGGTGAAGAGTATATCTTGTAGGCAATAGATTACAGGGTATTTTTTTTTAATCCATTTGTCTACTCTCTTTTGATTGGAGAGTTTAGTTCATTGATATTCAATGTTATTATTGATAAGTAGAGACTTACACTTGCCATTTTGTTACTTGTTTTCTTGTTATTTTGTTGTCTTCTCTTTCTTCTTTTCTGTCTTCCTTTTAGTGAAGGGTATTTTCCCCGCTGGTATGATATAATTTCTTGCTTTTAATTTTTTGTATATCCATTGTATGTTTTTCATTTTGAGGTTACCATGAGGCTTGCAAATATTATCTTATAACCCACTATTTTAAATTATGACAATTTAATGCTGATTGCATATACAAGCATGCAAAAAGAAAACCAATAAAAACTCTATATTTCAACTTCATGCCTTTGACTTTTTGGTTTTTTTCTTTTTTAGTATACTCTCTATGTCTTAGAAAGTTGTAATTATTTTTATTTTTTCATTATTTAGTCTTTCTACTTATGAGTAGTTTACACCCCATAATTACAGTATTGAATTATTCTTTTTTTCTGTGTGCTTACTATTACCAGCAAGTTTTGCACTTTCAGATAATCCGTTATTGCTTATTAACATCTTTTGTTTCAGATTGATGAACTCCGTTCAGCATTTCTTTTAGGAAAGGTCTGGTGTTGATGAAATCTCTCAGTTTTTGTTCATCTGGGAAGGTGTTTATTTCTCTTTTAACTTGAAGGGTTTTTTCACTGAATATATTAATCTAGGGTGAAAGGTTTTTTTCTTCTGCACTTTATGTCATGTCACCTCCTGGTCTGTAAGGATTCCACTGAAAAGTCTGCTGTCAGACAAATTGGAATTCCACTGTTTCTTATTTGTATCTTTCCTCCTGTTGCTTTTAGGATTGTTTCTCTATCTTTGAGCTTTGGGAATTTGATTAGTAAATGCTGTAAGGCAGTCGTCTTTGGGTTAAATCTGTTTGGTGTTCTATAACCCTGAACTTGAATGTTGATATCTTTCTCTAAGTTTGGGAAATTCTCTGTTACTATCTCTGAATAAACTTTCAACCCCCTTTTTTTTTTTTAATCTTCCTCCTCTTTAAAGCCAATATCTCTTAGATTTGCTCTTTTGAATCTCTTTTATAGATCTTGTAGGACTGCTTCATTGTGGTTTATTCTTTTTTCTTTTGTCTACTCTTATTGTATATTTTCAAATAGCCTATCTTCAACCTCACTAATTCTTTATTTTGCTCAATCAATTCTGCTACCGACTGATGCATTCTTCCATATGTCAATTGTATTATTCAACTGTAGAATTTCTGCCTGATTCTTTTTAATTATTTCAATGTCTTTGTTACATTTTTTTAATAGAAATCTGAATTTCTTTCCTGTGTTACCTTGAATTTCTTTGAGTTGCCTCAAAACAGCTATTTTGAATTCTCTGTCTGAAAGGTCACATTTCTTTGTTCCCCAAAGATGGTCCCTGGTGCCTTACATAGTGTTTTTTGTTTGTTTGTTTGTTTTTTCTCTGATGGAGTCTCACTCCTTCTCCCAGGCTGGAGTGCAATGGTGTGATCTCGGCTCACTGCAACTTCTGCCTCCTGGGTTTAAGCGATTCTCCTGCCTCAGCCTCCTGAGTACCTGGGATTACAGGTGAGCACCACCATGACTGGCTAATTTTTGTATTTTTTTACTAGAGACAGTGTTTCACCATGTTGGTCAGGTGGGTCAGTGCCTTATTTAGTTCCTTTGGTTAGGTCATGTTTTCCTGGATGATATTTATATCTATAGATGTTTGTCTGTGTCTGGGCATTGAAGAGTTATGTATTTATTGTAGTTTCATAATCTGGGCTTGTTTGTGCCTATCCTTCTTGAGAAGGCTATCTGTTCAAAAGGACTTGGGTCCCAAGCCCAATATTACTGTGTTTTTTTGCAGAGTTATAGTGATACCACCTTAGTGGTCTTAGATAAGATCTGGAAGAATTATCTGGATCACCAAGCAGAGAGTTTTGTTTTTTTTCCCTTACTTTCTCCCAAGCAAATGGAGTCTCTTTCTGTCTCTGTGTCAAGCTGCCTGGAGCTGGGGATGTGGTGATGCTGGCACTCCTGCAACCACCACCACTAAGACTGTGCTGGGTCTTTTCCAAAGCCAGCACAGCACTGGGCCTTGCTCAAAGTCTGCTGTAACTGCTACTTGCCTACCACCTATGTTCACTCATGGCCCTAGGGTTCTACAATTAGCAGGTAGTAAAACCAGCCAGGTTTGTCTCCTTCCCTTCAGGGCAGCAAGTTCCCCCAGGCCTTGAGTAAGTCCAGAGATGCTATCTGGGAGTCAAGGTTTAGAGTCAAAAACATTAGGAATTTGCCTAATGTTCTATTCTATTGCAGCTAATCTGGCACTCAAACTACAAAAGTAAGTCCTTCGCCTTCTTCCTTCCCTTTTCCATAGGCAGAGGAGCCTCTCCTTGTGGGCACCACCACCACCATCCCCCAGGGCATTTCTGCCAGTCCATCGCCAATGTTCACTTAAAGCTCAAGGGCTCTTCAGTTAGCTTGTGGTGAATTCTGCCTGGCCTTGGACTCCCTCTTCAGGGCAATGGGCTCCCCTGTGGCCCAGGGCAGGTTCAGAAATGTTGTCCAAGAGCCTAGGCCTCAACTTGGGGACCTCGAGAGCCTACTTTTTGCTCTACCCCACTGTAGCTGAGCTGGTACCTAAGATGTGAGACAAAGTCCCCTTTACTTTTCTCTCTGCTTTCTCAAATAAGTCTTTCACCACAACCACCGTAAGTGATGAATCTTGCCAGAACTGGGTCCTTTCTTTAAGACAGCAGTTCCCTTTTGGACCAGGATGTGTCTAGAAATGTCATCTTGGAGCCAGGACCTGGAATGGGGGTCCTATGACTCTGCTCAGTGCCCTACCCTACTGTCGTTGAGCAGGTATCCAAGATACAAGACAAAATCCTCTTTAATCTTTGCTCTCTGTCCCTTAAGAGAAGAAAGGAGGCACTTTCATTGCTGCTAGTTGCACTGCCTGGGATTGTGGGAGGGATGGCTCAAGCACTTCTTTAGCTGCGCAAGCTGGTGTCTCCCTAGGTCACATGCTAACTTAGTCCTTTGGCTCTGAACCCAGCCTAACACTAGGAATTGCTTAGGAATTGCAGTCTTTGTATCCTAAACTGCCTTTCAAGTTTACATAGAACCCCAGAGCACTTTTCCCCATGATGGGGAGGCTTTCTAAGAAACATAAATTTTAGCTGATGGGAAGGGCAATTCCCCTCCGGCTAGGTCTGGTCCAAATGCTCCCTCTGTGCAGGAGCACTGACTGAGCCCAGCATGGCTTTACTCTGTGCTATGACAGGGCAACACTGAGTTCAATGTAATATCCTCTAGTCACTTTGCTCTTTCTCCCCCAAATGCATAGACTCTCTGCTCTGCAGGGACACTGCCAGTGAATGTAGGAGGGGTGGCATAGAAGATTCAAGATGACTCTCTAACCCTCCTCAATGCCTCTTTCAATAATATGAGATTAAAAGCACGTACTATAATTGTTCACCCGATTTTTGGTTCTTGTGATGGTGTTTTTCTGTGTGCAGATAGTTGTTAAAATTTGATGTTTCTGTAGGGAGGTATGAATAGTATAGGCTTCTATTTTGTCATCTTGCTCCACCATCTCCATAGAAATCTTGATACCAAAACCTAAGGAAAACTACTAAAGGAAATACAGGCAAATACTTTTCATGAAAATACAGACATACAAAATTGGATGGAGTCCATGAACTTACCCACAATAATAACTGAAGAGAAGTTGAGAAAGGATCTTCCTTTTAATATCTTGTGACTGGCAAATTGGATATACATGTTGAAATAAAACTGACACCTTCCTCAAAACACTTATTTCACATGCATTGTAGATCTAAATATAAAAATGAAGCTTCAAGATAACATGAAGAATGCCTTTCTTTTCTTGGGATAGACAAATATTTCTTAAATACAAAAAGCTATAACTGTAACTTATGAAAAATGTTGGCACATTGAGTTATATTAAAATTAATTTTATTTCACTATAGACACAAGAAAATGGTAATGCACAGAGTTAGAGAAGACTTACAGAGCTCTAGAACCTAAAAGTGAACACTTATCTGAAGCATATTAAGAAACCTTTAAAATAAAAAAGACACATTTCAACAGAAAAAAATGGGTAAGAATCTTGAACAGGCACTTCACAGGTGAACACATCAAAAAGAGAATAGAAACAAGAAGTTTCTCAGCTTCATACTTATTAGGCAAGGCTAATGAAAATCATAATGAGCTATCATACATTCTGTGTAACTGTATGGTTAATACTGAGCAATGGGAAAATTGTATAATGGAGAAATTCCTAGATGCTTTGGAAGTTAAGCTATGTTCAATTCTTTTGGGAAGCTGTTTGGTAGCATCTGGTATAATTAAATAAATTTGTGCTAACTCAGCAATTCAACTTGCTGGTGCATAGAACTACAAAACATAAAGTGAAATTCTAATAGAAGAATTATTTATTAAAACTCCAATACCTATCAAAAGTTAAATAAGTAGATGAATAAGTTACATAAATGGATAAAGTGGAGATACTTATACAATGACATATTACATACCAGTGAAAATAATGAACTGCTGCATGCATAGAGTAGCTCACAAACATAATGTTTAAGTAAACAAGCTTAACAGAAAAGAACATTTATAATTTCACTTATATAAAGTTTAAAAAGTATAAAACCATTCTAAGGTGTCAGAAGTAAGAAGATAATTTTGATTTGCTCTGGGAGGGAACACAAAGGCTGACACTGTTCCTCATCATGTTCTATTTCTTGACTTCTAAGTTTGTTACATTGGTAAATTTACTTTGTGACTAAAGAACTGTTCACCTATGGTTATATATTCTTTTGTACTTATGTTATAATTCAGTGAAAAAGTTTACAATAACTTTGACATACTAAAGTGAGATTTTAATTGATCAAAACCAATGAGCTAGTCTGAAAATATACAATTTTTGAAAAGAACCTTTAGCAGTCTTCTTTGAAGTCTACTTCTAGAGTGTACTTTAGAAGTCTACTTCTAGAACTACTGGAGCTATGCTCTTAAAATGTCTATAATATGTTATTTTGACTCATAAAATGAAAAAAAGTTTAATTATTTAGACAGGTGATCTGGCAAAAATGTCAACATGAACATCATAATATCTAATTTCAGCTTATAATCCTGGATAATTAATTTTATAATTTAAAATTTTAAATGTTATAACAGAAATAGACTGCCAGAACTGATTTTAGTTTGGGAATCTTAATTGCGTACATTTTAATAAAGCAGAATAAATTTTACTAGAAGACTACCACATTTCAAAATTAGAAGTCTCTCATTTCACATATTGTTAAATGTACCTATGAATTATCTTAAAACATCTTTTCTTATCTAGTCATTTCCGCATACTCTCAGATATAAAATTCATATTAATGTAAATGAATTATAAATAATTACTTTCTGAAGTACCTCCTGAAGTTAGAAGTTTGTTTATTATGGAAAAAGAAAACAAAAGTATTGAAATTGGTACATAGAATGGTGACAATAGTTCTGTTTTGGGCCCTAACCCATGGTTTGGATGCCAAATAATCAACTGAATCGAATTAGGAGGCTTCAAAATATAGCTAACCTATGAATGAAGCATGTAGTCATTTTTCACTAAAATATTACAGTTCTTTTTAAGTGTCATGTACTATATATAAAATAAAGAATAAAAGGAATATTCAGAAGAACTTTATAACATTTATTGAGTTGAGTTACTTCACAACAGTGTACTAGCCAATCATACAAAGGTACAATTGATAACTATATTTTTATATATTTGATTATAATTATGAATTCCATTTGGATAAGCACTCAGTAGCTAACATCAAAATGACTTACATTAAGGGCTTCAAAAGTTAGCAATATTATCACTCCTCCTTATTCCTAATCACTTTCTGTATACACGCACAGACACATACAGACACACAATCTCACACATACTCCCACATTCCTTGTTTCCTCTTTAGGTCTTAGCAGATTATGTAGATAGTAATAAAGTCCAAGACAAGCAAAGGGTGTACAATAAATGTTATGTTCATAAAGGCAAAATAGACAAGTAAGGAATAGGCTTTTATCTACTTTTATTGATAAAATAACTTATCTGGGCTATATTAATTCTCAGTGTTTGCAGTTTTAACAACAGATATTCAAAAGGAAAATTAGCGTTTACACTCATAACAAAGCTTTGTTTTTATAGCAATTTACACTGTATAAAACTTTTTTATATTCCTAACCATATTGTATGTCTACAATAATCTCAAGCAGTTATTAGGGAAGGGAATATAAGTCCAATTTTATAAATGAGTAAACAATATCTCAGAGAAGTTAAGGGAATAATTCCAAGTTGTATAACTAGTAAATATAAACTGTAGCTAGAATTTTTTGATAACCAAATCAGTGCTTTATCAATATATTAGCCATTTTCTACATTTATTTGCCGCATCACAAAAATACCAAGAACAGTTATAATAATAACTTATAATAATAATTGCTTAGGACTATTTGGTTCTGAACTTTGTGTCTCTTTTAAAACTGTTTTTCAGTATTTCCAGCTTCACAGATGACTAGATATTGAAAATTGAACCTTAGGAAACTTTTAAATTAATTAGACCTTAATATTGCATAATAATGAAACAAATTCAAAGTTTTTAATATGATTTTCAAAAATATAACTAGTTGAGAGAAATGAGAAATCCAATTTGCTTAAGAATTGGCTGTTGAGAAATAACAATATATAAAAATCTCAAATAAAAACCAGATTAATAGCAAGTTGTTGCTTCCAAGAAAAGGATTCTTGTTTTACAAAATATATGTATGCAGATTCAGTCAATAACAAATATTTGTAAACAAATAAAGTGATTACAGGTACAGAAATTCAGTTCGTAGCTTACTATTCAATAGAGTATCTGCTTTGTAAAAGATGGTGGACCACAAAATACTCAACGGATTTTGGTTTTCAAAACACAGTGATGCTATCCAAGGCTAAATGGATACTTGAAATTGGGATTGGATCTGGTGCTGAGACACAACTTTTACTCGGTTATTGATTTTTCTTTCCTCTGATTATTCCAAGGAGGGTGACTACCAATTTTGTACTTTATAGAGCAGTCTAGAGGAAAGGGTTAAGCATGTAAGCTCTGGGGACAGAAAGTCATATTTTCAAAATATAATAGCTATATGACCTTGGATATGTTTATAAAACTCTCTTAACTCTCTTTTCCTGTCTACAAAATGGTAATAATTATAAAACTTGGCAGTCCTAAAGGGATGTTGGAACTAAATGCAAGTGAAGATTTTTTCACAGTAGTTGACACATAGTAAGTACTCAGTATACTATAGCTATTATTACTGTCATTATTGTTAATATTATGTCTATTTATTTTAGCTCTTTAATGTAACAAGTGCAGAACCATAATCTCACATCCCTCAGAGTCACGCTGATCTTGTATTTTTTGATCCTTTGACTAGTTTAGTGATTTATTACAAGAAACCTAGTTAGTTTGGGCATTCTTTTTCTTTCTTATATTTCTCATTTGTAAAGACTGATAAACCAACTAGACTTTCAGACCTGGTGACATAAATGTCTTATGATGAGAGTTGAACATTTTTGCAAATTAGTTCTCAAGAGGTTGCTATCTTCACTGTAATCTACTTTATAAACTCTAGAGAAAGAAAAGTTCTCAATTATACCTCACATTATTGTATTTCATGTGTTGGAAATGAATAGAGTGTTCTTGTTTGAGAAAATGTTGTTTTCTAAGGAGTTGTAGGAAATTAAAATAAAAATTTAAAGAGTGAGACCAGATTTTAGGAAGTGCTCATTTTAGGACATTAACTTAAAGAATTTAGATAAATGATAGCAGATGTATTTAATATGTCTTGTACACATTGATGGATTATTAGAAGCTTTCAAATTATCTGAGTTAAAAGTGATTATAAAGACATATCTTACCTCTTTAGTAAAACTTGTGGTCATTAATTTTCAATATCTGACTTGAAATATGGAGAAACACCTGAGAAGTGTCTACAATACTGAGCTAAACTATTTAGTCAGAACTAAGGACTAGAAAAATCTCAGGTTGCAGAGTCTTTGAGGAAGATTGGTTTATTGGTTTGGTAGGCCATGTAAGGCAGATTGAAGAGGCAAGGCTGGATTAGAGAGACTGAGTCTGTTGAAACAATTCAAATTATTTACAGCATCTTTTTTGTTATTCTACAGTACATGCTTTCTGAGTGTTTGCCTAAAAGACTTACAGCTTCACTGAAGTATCTAAAATGCGCTTGCAGTCTTGAAGATCGGAACTGAAAAGCAAATGTGTCTTTCAGTCAAGATAGACTTGGTTAATTAATATCTCACTTCAAAATCTCCAAGGCTGAAAGCAAGAAATATTTCTCATTCATGATATGTGTTCATCACATGCTAACAGAGGACCCTGTCCACATCTTTCCAATTGAATGGAGACGAGTCCACTGTTGTGAAATACCTTATTGTGTGCCATGATTTGATCTTCCTAACAATTCCATTCAGGTGTCGGCACAGGTGATACATTAATTATTTAATTGATATGGAATCTGAGACTCAGACAGGTAAAGGGGATTGACCCTAGTTGTGTGGCTAGAAAACAAAGCAGCCATCGGTCTCATTTATTCAAATCCAGTAAAGTAATTGTTCAAGCTAGTGCTTTTTCAACTTTAATGCTCACGTAGTTTGGGGGTGGGCCTGAGATTATGAATTTTTATCAAGATCTCAAGCAATATCCACATGGCTGATCCATACTTGAGTAGCAAGACTTTAGATGAAACTCACATCATTTCCTGTAACTTCTCAAACACCACAGTCCACATATGCTTGCTGCCACTCTTCCACGTTTGAAGGCCTTTTGAGGCCAAGAAGGGAGTGCAAGTTAAGTTTCACAAATGTTCTTGAAATTTGTAAAACTTTTAGTAAAACTTTCCAAAATGTGCACATGATGAAGAAAGAAGAAAATGTTATTTTGCTGTGACTGTATCATTTGATTTACCCTTGAATTATGATGATAGCTAGCTAATGTTTATACTGTGATGTACACTTCATCTTCCTAAGCAGCAACTCTAAATCCATAAAGGTGAGAGTGAAGGAGAGAAGGTAATTGAGTGCTGACTCAGTATCAGTTATAAATTTCATTGTGTTTATAACACATTGATAGCTATTAAAAGCGGTGTTTTGTGAAAATTACATTTATTACTTTCTTACTTAAGTTTCCACAGAGAAATCACTTTTTGCCACATGACTACACATTTGACATTTTGAATTGTAAGTGCAGTTCTCTCTCATAAATAACATCTTGAGGTCACTGTGTGTTATTCAATTCAAAGCAGAGAGGTCGAACAAAAAATATCATTTAGTTTCAAGGACAAAATAGAAGACAATTGACTAAAAGAATTTATTTGGGTATAGTTAGTCAGAGAGTGTTTAGGGAAAATTTCTTTGAAATTTTGGTGATGAAGTCACCTGGCAGACTCTGAAGAGACACATCAATGAGATTTGACACACTGCTGATTGCACCATTAAATCACCAAAATGGAGTTGATTTGTCTCATCAGGTCAAGTGAAAAAAATGTGATGGTAAGCTCTTTCTCAAATTTTCTTACTGAAGCTTCTCCAAATAAATCTATATTTTGCATTGAGCCAGGCTAATTGACCATAACACTCTATATTTAATAACAAGATATTTAGACTAGGCACTATGCTTCCTTGAGCAGGGTCAAATGACTATTTATAGAAAGCTGAGGAAACATTCATGATATTAGCACTGCAGAAAGATATTTGATGAACTGCAGGACATTTTGACTTTATATAGGAAAAGAGAAAAAAGTTAAAGGTTATTATAGGCTATTGGACAAATTACTAATTGTCCATAAAACCTACACTTGAGTTGATGTTATAACTTAGCACCCATGGAGAATGTCAGAAGTCAACTTTTAGTTTACTTTATAATCTAAATATTTGTGACAATAAGAAGCATAGGTATACAAACATTTTTCATATTGTGACATTCCAGTACACAAGTAATTCAGATACAAATGTTTATTTATTAGGGAAAAACAAATCTGAGATCCTACTCAATTCAAAACACTAGAATTGAAGGGGTGGCCTGCCCCTCCACACCTGTGGGTGTTTCTCGTAAGGTGGAACGAGAGACTTGAGAAAAGAAATAAGACACAGAGACAAAGTATAGAGAAAGAAAAGTGGGGCCCAGGGGACCGGCGCTCAGCTTACAGAGGACCCACGCCGGCCCCGGTCTCTGAGTTCCCTTAGTATTTATTGATAATTATCTTTACCATCTTAAAGACAGGGGAGTGGCAGGACAATAGGATCATTTTTAGGGAGGAAATTAGCAGTAAGACATAAGAACAAAAACCTCTGTGATATGAATAAGTTCAAAGGAAAATCCTGTGCCTTGAGATAAACCTTTTAGCAACATTGTTTCATCCTATCACATGGGGATAAACCTTGGACAATACCTAGCTTTCCTAGGCAGAGGTCCCTGCGACCTTTGGCCGTGTATGTGTCTCTGGGTAGTTGAGATTAAGAGAATGGTGATAACTTTTAACCAGCAAGCTACCTTCAGGCATTTGTTTAACAAAGACACATCCTGCACAGCCCAAAATCCATTAAACCTTGAGTCACCGCAACACATGTCTCTTGCAAGGACAAGGTTGGGGGGGGTCACAGATTAACAGCATTTCAAATGCAGAACAAAATGGAGTCTCTTATGTCTACTTCTTTCTATATAGACACAGTAACAGGCTGATCTCTCTTCCTTTTCCCCACATAGAATAGGTAATATGGGGATAACAGACAATATGTTGGTAATAATTATCATCATTACAATGGTAATTATATTTCTTCTAAGTTCTTAGGTATATTCAAAAAAACCTATCAATAACTATAATAAGATGGTACCAATTTATACGTGTACCAATTGTTTTTGAAAGTGGTCATTTTACTGCAAATGTCAGTACTATTAATATTATTTTACCTTTTCTGAGATATAGAGAAGTTTCATTTTAAAGAAGTTTCATCATACATGTTCTTACATTTTATTTTGTGAGTTGCTTTTTTATTTCAGAAATGCTTTGGTCTTTTTCAAAGGATATATAAATTTCTAGATAGCAGTCGATTGGGTTTTTGAGGTATGTTCTCTAAATGTTTATGGTACAACAATTCAACAATTTCTAATTACAGAAACTCTTTCAGAAAATAGAAAAGGAGAAAAATCTTCCCCACTATTTTCATGTAGTCAGTATAACCAGTGACCTAAATCAGACAAATCTAGTGTAAGAATTTTAAAAATGTGCCGGTGCAGTGGCTCACACCTGTAATCCCAGCACTTTGGGAGGCCAAGGGGGGCAGATCACCAGGTTAGGAGATTGAGACCATCCTGGCCAACATGGTGAAACCCCATCTCTATTACAAATAGAAAAATTAGACAGGCGTGGTGGCAAGCTCCTGTAGTCCCAGCTACTAGGGAGGCTGAGGCACGAGAATTGCTTGAACCCAGGAGGCAGAGGTTAACATGAGCCAAGATCGCCACTGCACTCTAGCCTGGCAACAGAACAAGACTCTGTTTCAAAAAAAAAAAAAAAAGAATGTAAAAAATGTAGACCAATCTCACTTATAAATGCAAAAGCTCTAATACAGACTATAATCATGTAATAAAAGTGGAGATAATTCTAGTAATAAAAGGATAATATTGGATATTTAAAAAGAAAGGAAAAAACCGTTTGATCACATCAATAGACACAAATAATTACATTTGATAAAATTAGTACCTATTCTTGATAAAAACTATAGCTAACAAGGAATATCTTCAACAAAGCAAACACTCTCAACATGTTCAAGGATAATAAAGAATAAATGCTAAACATTTATGATAAGTATTATAATTACTGGCAAAAGATTAGAAACATTCTGTTACAATTTGACAATAGTTAAGAATGTTTGCTTCCCTGATTACATTCAATATTATTCCAGTATGCCATAGCAAGTAGAGTAACACAGGAAAAAATTAATAAAATATACAAGGAAGGAATAGAATTAGCATTATTTATAGGTGATATAATTCCTTCTTTTCTTTTCTTTTCTTTTTGTTTTTTTGAGATGGAGTCTCGTTCTGTCGCCCAGGCTGGAGTGCAGTGGCATGATCTCAGCTCTGCCTCCCGGGTTCACACCATTCTCCTGCCTCAGCCTCCCGAGTAACTGGGACTACAGGCCCCGCCACCAAGCCCGGCTAATTTTTGGTATTTTTAGTAGAGCCAGGGTTTCACCGTGTTAGCCAGGATGGTCTTGATCTCCTGACCTCGTGATCCGCCAGCCTCGGCTTCCCAAAGTGCTGGGATTACAGGTGTGAGCCACCACGTCGGCTGGTGATATAATGTTTTATACGAAAATGTATGAGAAAATACAAGCATATCTTTGGCATTAATTTTATATATCTATGTATAACAATCAATTTCATTCTTATACAGTCACAAAATTATTAAAAATGTAATTTTTAAAATGATGTCATTTATTATAACAACAAAACTAATGAAATAAATGAAAGATACTATATGTAAAAGTGACAAGATATTTAATAGAGAAAATTAATTAGTTAATAGACATTTACAAAATTCTAAATAAATGAACAGGTGTTCTTAAACTGAACTGACATCATGGTATTTTTTAAACTTATTATCATAAAATGATTAATTTTCCCCAAATATCTTAAGTATTTGTTGGAACTCTATTCAAAATCCTGACAGAGTTTTCCATAGACAATGTTAGGTGATTCTGACATTTGTCAAGAAGAGTAAAGAACCAAAAACTGCCCCCAATTTTTTTAATTAAAAGAAAAAAACAAGGATGCTTGTCTTACTAGATACCAAGATTTACTCTTATTTGTATAAAGGCCCATGAATAGATATATTGATTAACTAGTGAAATACAGAATTGAAGAAAACACTTTCATATGTTCAGCATCTTACATTTGGCTTATACTCAAAGAGTTTATTATTTAATAAATGATCTTGAGGCAACTAGTTATATGAAAATTGATTTACTTTGGGAATAATATAAGAACTTACATGGGAATTAAGCTAACTGTGAAAAAAATACTATTTTTAGAAGAGAAGTGAATGTCTGTAATGCTGGTGTAAAGTTTGTTGTTGTTTTAAAGAAAACAGCACCAATTGTAAAGGAAAATGTTGATAATTTGATTGTATTAAATTTGTGAAAAAATAACTTCTGTTCATCTAAAAGCATGATAAAAACTAAGGAGATAATCCACAGACTTGAAGAATATATTTGTCATGCATATAATCATTATATGTAGACAGCTTCTAAAATTAATAAGACAAACAATAGAAAAATGAGCAAAGGGCATAAATAGATAATTCATAAAATATACACCCTGAGTGTCCAAAATCCAAAAGAATATTCAACCTTAACCACAATCAAACTGATGTGAATTAAAATCACAACAAAATAACATGGATGCCAATCAGATGGGGAGAAAAAGGCTCACAGCACCTACAATTGGAAGGAACTGTGAGAAACGGACTCATCCTTTTGAGGTGGGAGGGCAGTAGCACTCTTTGAAAATGCAATTTATATGTTACTTATGAAAGCTGAAAAGGCCATATTTACCAGGCCCAGCACTTTCACTCCTAGATAATTTCTTTCACATGACACAATGAGACATCAGCAGGGTTTGCAGTAGTAAAAACTAGAAACATTGATCAATATTACTACTGCTTATTGATGCCTGGTTCTCTTTTCCTTTTTGACTCTGTGGAACCTACTTTTCTCAGCTGAACATGACTGGTTCTAGCCAGCAAACATGGAATGGAAGTGAATTGAATAATTTCCCTGTTTCTCTCCCCCTTGCCACAGGGGCCACAATTTTCCAGGTAGGAAACCTTTATCGCTTGGATCCCTGAGTACACTGTGGAGCTGAGTATATTCTTAAACTATAGTAGACTCTATCTAAGCCAGAAATGAACTTTTGTTTTTCTGGTATTTGGGGGTTGTTTTCCTATTCCAGTAAAAACCTAGCCTTTCCTGACTGATACAACTTAAATGTCATCCACAGGAAAATTAATAAATTGCAGAACACCAATAAAATGAGATACTATACTACTATGAAATAATTAACTAGAATTATACATCAAAACATAAAAAACCCAGTGTGGTTCCATGTACCTGTAGCCCCAGCTTGAACACAGGAGTTCAAGTCCAGATGAGGTAGGAAATGGACAGAACTTATTTTCCAGCCCCAATGGGATGAAGTGAAGAAACTGGCAGGAACCAGCAGATGGAGACAAAAGTGGTCCCTGGTTGCCCTCATTGCTTATTAGCATAAGACATTCCCACTAGTGCCATGACAATTTGCAAATACTATAGCCATGACCCAGAAGCTACTGCTCCTTTCCATTGAAATGACCTAGAAGTTGCTGCCTCTTTCCTAGAAAATTCTGAATAACTCACCCCTCAGTTTGCATTAATCACCCTAAAGTGGAAATAAGTGGCTATAAATACAATTGCCAATAGTCATAAGCGGCTCTGAGCACATTGCCTGTGAGTTAACCATGCTCCACAAGAAGCAGCTCATCAATAAAAGATTGTTGTTTAACACCATCAGCTCACCATCAAATTTTCTTCTAGGTGAAGCCAAGAAGCCTCCTGGGCTAAGCCCCAATGTTGGGACTTGCCTGCCTGCTGGCATCACAGACTGGGCAACATAGCAAGACCCCAATCTCTAAAACACACACAAAAATACAAAAACAAATCAAAGCATGGACAAAGCTCTCCAAAATAATTATGAGTGTAGACATGTGCTAGCTTCAGTGGCTCAGGAGTTAGGGTGGTAGTTAGCTCTCCATGTCAGCTGATCCAGTGCCTAAGAGTAGCAACAGAGCCTAGGTCTGAGTGTGGGCACTCTTGGAGCAGTTAGCTTCAGAGTCATGGCATGTGTAGATTTAGGAGAGGTGAAACCTTCTTTGCCAAAGTGACTCGTCAGCAGCTACTTCTTAGGCAGGGATCAGGTGTGGGGCCATGTCTCCCTCTCTGAGGTTCCCCAGCAGGAATGGCTGTTGGTTACCAATGGCGAGAGATGCCAGTGTCCTCTAAGAAGCAGGCCATTGGAACCAGGGTGGTTCTTGGCATGTGGTAGATATCACTGACTTCTGCCCTTCTTACTTGCTCCTAGCTGTCTCTTGGCATCTCAAGTTTGCCAGTATTCACCAGCAATTCTGTCTATATGCTCCTTCTTTCTTCTTTTCCTTCTTCTTCTTCTTCCTTTTGCATTGTGCTATTGTGTTTCTGCAGATTCTTGTATGCTCCTTTGAGCCCTCTGAGCTATTTTAATTTGTAAATAACTGTCTAAATTTCTTTTTATGTGTGTGTGTAGGAATGAAGACTGATTTCTCTTACTTTGCCTTCTTGGTAATATCTTTTTTAATAATATAAATACGATTTTCCTGATTTTGGAAAGTTGTGCATTCTAAAATTTACCTTAATTAATTTGAGGGTTTGTGAGTGAGATGGTTTGGTTGTATGTTCCCCCTCCAGTTTTATCTTGAATTGTAATCCCCATGTGTTGAGGGAGGGACCTGGTGGGAGGTGATTAGACCTATTCTATTCTCATGATAGTGAGGGAGTTCTTCTGAGATTTGATGGTTTTAAAAGTGACAGTTTTCCCTTGTGTACTCTCTCTCTCTCTCTCTCCTGCTGCCTTGTGAAGGTGTCTGCTTCCCTTTTGCTTTCTGCCATAATTGTAGGTTTCCTGAGGCCTCTACAGCCATGCAGAACTGTGAGTCAATTAAACCTCTTTTGTTTATAAATTATCCATTCTCAGGTAGTTTCTTTATAGCAGTGTGAAAATGGACTAATACAGTGAGCATGTTTAATTTTTGCTTTATTTTTATTTTTTTCAGCCCCAGGACCCTTGCATGCTTTATTTTAAAATATTTTCTTTGATACATTGATATTCATTTTTCTATATTTCTTGAGTTACTTCAAACAATTTAGCCCTCAAATCACTGTATTATTTTTATGGTTGTTTAAACAGAGTATGAAGTAAATACTTGAAAATATAGTAGCTGAATTTGTCATTGAATTTCAAATGCTTATAAGTATAATCAGGAAAGAAGACTAGAATAAAGGTGTTAAATTCACACTGTATAAACATTTTCTCATACACACATATTCAAAATATTGATCACAAAGAAGTAAAAATGTACTTATTAAATACTTCCTTTTTGAATATAACCTGTGACTAATACTGCCACGTACTTGTTCCTCACAGTAGTTACTTCACATCTGAAAATTTACCTTTTTCTATATTTGTATTTTATAGTCAAAGCTGAAGACCTTAGGACATTTCTTTTTACATTTGTAAACATTTTTGATGACTGTATTATTCTGACAAAAAAAAAAAAAACCTTAAATTATGGTGCAAATATCTCATAGAGGGTAGCAGACAATATGACAAAAAATAATGAACATTCTCTATTTTCCAGGCAGTGATTTTTCAACAATTGTTCAATTTATGGGAATGATGGTAGATAAACAAAATAGTTAACTCCTGAAGGTTTTCCATTATTCTGTAATTTAAAAGCAAAAAGAGCGACTGTAATTTAACGTTAACAATCATAAATTCTCATTCTTCATTGAGTGTGGTGACAGTTCAAACTCAGTACATACTTTAAATTTCTGGTGTTTAGTCACACATGCCTTTCATAGCTGTTGAAAAGTATAAATAAATCTCTGAAGTAATAAAATAGTTTGCTATAGGGATAACTTAGTGATATAGCTTCAGAATAATTTAACTCCTTTGAACCAGAAGATCAAACATTTTACCTTTAATCCTTTAAATTGTGTTTCATGCCATTTATTCAGATTTTGACAAGGTCTTAAAAGTATTTCTATGTACTTCATATGAATATTGAATATTTTGAATATTTCTCAAGACAATAGAATGTTCACTAGTATTGTTTTATGTCCAACAAGGCATAAGAGCAAATATCTTAATATTTGTGAGTTAATCATCAGAAATATTTATGCAGTATCTAATATATAAATGCTATATATTATAGGATATAGCATTTGCATGCAAAAATCCTATCTTTAAGATCTTGCTGAAATCTGTGGAATAAATCACAATAAATTTCTACTGAGTTCTTCCCTATGCCACACATTTTACCGAACATTGAATGTACAGCAATTGAGTTGTCATTCAGCATTTTTGCCTTCACAATACTGAAAGTATATAGAATATTAAAATAATTGGAATGTGATCAGATGATATTTAAAGAACAGAAGGATTGCTTTAATAATTTAATTTTAAAGTGCAAAATACAATGTAAATGAATTCAAACTGGTGTGTCATTGAGGTATGGTTGCTATTGCACAAACAAAGGCACTGTTTTATACCAGCCTACATAAAATACCAATTAATTAATTAAACACTAATTAATAAAACATTAATTAATTTTAATAATTAAAACAAAATTTATTACTTTGATAATGCTAACTCAAATCTTTGAATCTGTGATTTTAGACGAGAAAAAGTATGCACATTATCTATCAAAGCTGTTTTTTTGACATTTCCACCAGGGGGCACTACTCACATTTAATGTAAAAATTAAAACCCTTTCTAAGTTACAAATGTTTCTGACAAATATTTGGCTTCAAATGATTTCTTTGTAAGTAAAAAAATTAAACTTTTGAGTGAAAATGCAATGTTATATTTCCAACATATTTTCCACAATAACTTGGGCAGATACTAGGTTACAAAGTCCTCTTTATGAAATCAAAAGACTTAGAATGTATTGTTTTATTCAAATTATTCACTAAAATCCATTTAATGTCAGCAGGAATTAATTCATTATCTACCAAATATTTAAAAAATAGTTTTCTTAATTATAGCTTGTGTTTTGGATTTAAGTCCTTGTTAGAGTAAAAGTTATAAATTTTAATTAAAATGAATAAAATAATCTAGGGATTTTATTGAGATAGACTACATAAGAAAAATAAAGTGTATTCTTTCTGCCTGTTCATCAGACCCTAGTTTCCTCTGATTTCATTAATATGTTAAGTTCACGCTACTTTTATTACAATTCATTTCTTTATTATAAGAATTAAATGCTTCCTTACCATAAAGACGTAAATGTTAGTATTTATAACTGCTAGAATTAAAAATATTCCCTGTGCTTAAACAGTTGATATTTAGCTTACATTTGTTTACTATTTTTATATCTATAAGAAAATATGTGTGCTTATGTGGGGTTTTTTGAATAATCTAACTAAAACATTCATTATTACAGTTGTTTAAAATAGAGATTATGTCTGTAGTTTTAATAAAGGAGTATCACTACAAAGGTAACACAAGTAGGAGCAGATGTCTACAGTCTAAAGTATGGATAATTGCAATGCTTAAAAGATCACCATTTTAAGATCATAAGTAGGAACGCAGTAGTCTGTGGCTTAGATCAAGTGAAAGTATGCCTCAAATTGTTAATCTCTTAAATGCTAAAAAGCCTCTCTCTTTTAAATGACACATTGGTTATAAAGTTCTCTGTAAATCATCAGGCTGATAACCCTTTGATTTCTTAGTCTTTGTAATGTTGCTGTAACTGTAGGTTTGGGAACATTATCTTGAAGGTTTCAAAATTTAATCAATCAAAAAACAGGGATTTAATTCAGCGTCTGTAAGATGCTCAATTCTAACATATTAGAAAATTCTACTACGTAATTCTACTATGTATTAGAAATTTTCTACTATGTAGAAAATTCTACTAAGAGAATTTGAAACTTAAACTCCTTCCAGTCAAACCCTTCTCTTCAATACCTGTTCTGTGTAAAACTATCAGCTTTCTTTTTAATTGGTGATAGAAAAGCCATTTGCTTATTCAAACAAGCAGTTATTATTAATTTTAAGGGAGTGTAAATTGTTGTTCATTTTATATATTTTACTTGAACAAGAACAAACTAGGAGAAGGATGGTAAAATATGGCTGTAGATTAGGTATATGTTAGTGATTTTAGAGTTCATTTTGTATTTATTCATCTATTCCACATTCTTGAAGTCTTACTATGTAGCAAGTGCTATGTTGTGCACTGGTGATATAATGGAAAATAACACAATGTTTTCAAAGGGAGTTTTAGTAAAGGATTCAAGGAAGAGTGAGGAAATAATGAGTTCACTTCTTTAAAATTTAATATTCCGATATTTAAAAAGTGTGTAATCATGAAATACTATGCATTGTCTACATAGAGCACACCCTTTAAGCTATAAAATTTTAGCCCTGTACATTGTCTTTTAGTTATTTTGCAACTCTGTAAATTATAGGTAACTGATTAACAGGCAGATTGTTTCATATCTGGTAGCAGTTCAAATGCCTTCCCAGCTCCAGCTTCCCCATCCTCATGGAAAAATCAGTTTAACCTCTATTTGCACATTGACATCAATATATCTTTATGCTATATAAATTTGCTTCCCTCTGGTTCCCTCATGAGTAGAAAATCTTTAACGCAGGTTCATTTTTATATGGTTTGGATTGTGTCCCCACCCAAATCTTATGTCAAATTGTAATCCCAAATGTTGGAGGAGGGTCCTGGTGGGAGGTGATTGGATCATGAGGGCAGATTTCCCTCTTGCTGTTCTTATGATTGTGAGTGAGTTCGCATGAGATCTGGTTGTCTAAGAGTGTGGCGTACCTCCCTCTTCTCTCTCTTCCCCCTGTTCCAGCTATGTAAGATATCCTTGCTTCCCCTTTGCCTTCGGCCATGATTGTAAATTTCCTGAGGTCTCCCTAGCCATGCTTCCTGTACAGCCTGCGGAACTGTGAACCAATTAAACTTTTTGTCTCTTTAAATTACCTTGTCACAGTTATTTCTTTACATCAATGTGCAAACAATGTAATATAACTTTTATTTCTTTGAGAGTCACAATCTTACTCTTTTTTCAAAGTTATCCTTTAACACGATATATATATATATCTATATTTATATAGGATATCAGAGTTTGGATTTCAGAAGTTTGTTGATAGAAGGCACCTGAATTCATAGGAGCAGATGAGATCCCCCAGAGAAAGTGGATATAGAGGTTAAAAAAAAAAAAAAAAAAAAAAAAAAGTCAAATAACGAATGGTGAGGAAGTTTACAATTTAAAAAGCAAGATTTGGAAGGATTCCTTTTTATCAAACATTTATTTCTTTCTTGAACTCTACTAAAAGGAATGTAATTTTTATTTCTAAATGCATGCTAAGGTTTCTGGAGTAGAAAGGCCTAAAATACATTGGCATAGCAATTTAGAATGACAGATTTTAAAAGCAGAATTTGTAAACTAAGGCACATCTGGAACAGCAGTTTCAACCTTGGCTGCACGTTAGAATTATTTGTGATTTTAAAAATACTGATGCCTTGATTCTGTCAAAGAATGCCCCATATGTCCCAGCCAATAGACAAAATGGACTCCCTGTGGCTGAGTTAAAATAGAACCATGTGGCTATGGCTGGGATGGGACATCTCTCACCTGTGTCAAAGAAACAGCTGACAAAGACTTCTGGTTTTGGGCTTAGAAACGAATCAATCAGAGCTTCCCTGCTCCATCCAATCAGGTCTTAGCTATGTTAACCAATTAGAACTAAGCAAGTTTGAATCCTTCATTTGCATAAACAGACTTGATTGGGAACCTGTGTGGATATGTTTGCTATAAAACCCTGATTCTCCTTTGTTTCTCTGAAATGCATCTTCATTTTACATGAAAGCTGTGTCTCCCTAGTGTGTAAACTGTTCACTGGAATAAAGTCTCTTTTGTCCACATTTCTCTCGAAAGAACTTTTGTTCACAATTGCCTCCCCAGAGATTTTTGTTTAGCTAATTCAGGGTGGGGCCTGGGCTCCGGGGTTTTTAAAAAGGTAATTCCAATGTGCAACCAAAGTTGAGATGCACTGGTCTAGATAGGAATAGTCAGGATGCTAAAAGCCATGAAAGAGATAATGAGGAATCCTTCAGGATATGGTATGGGAGGGGAATGGAAGGAATAAGTCTGTCAGAAAGAAGATTCCAAAGAAATGTAGCTGTCTTCAAATGTTGAAGGATTTTCATGCAAGTCTTTATTCTGTTCTATACATGTAGAAATGAGACATTAAATGGAAATAGTTTAGGCTTACACAAGAAACCTCCAATGACCTAAAATGTGTTAAAATAGCATAGCTTTATTTGCAGCTACGTCAACACTGAGACATTAAGGGATGTCTAACATAGATTTTCCTTTACTACAATATTATAAATTTGACTGAACTAGTCATCTCCTTCAAAGCCAAAGATTGACTACACTTAATGGTTCTGTGGAAATAATTTGAAATGTACCATTGAATATTAATATCATTGAATATAGTTATTCTTCCTTCATAATTTGTTTCTGAATTTATATTTATTTACACATATTGAATATTTCTTTTGAAATTTTACTTGCCTAAGTACCCAGACACCCTTTAGATGTTAATTTACTCTACATTGACTAGTCTCTTTCTCTTTCTAGTGGATATTGTGTGTTTTTGTTTGTTTGTTTGTTTACAAAGTCAACTTTTATAGTTAAATATTGCTGCATATTGAACAGTGCTCGGTTTAGAATGACTAACAAGATTTATGATCAGCCTAGAGTAAAACTTACTAGACCAGCACACTAAGCTCACTGTGTGTTTCACTATAATTTAAGGAAATATAAATTAAACTCTTCACTCATTTTGCAAGGAAGACAAATAAACCTATTATGTTTTTAAGCTCTTTTTTCCATTAAATGAAGAACATATTTGGTTTTTTTTTAAATTAAATTGTTGCTTTAATAAAAACATTGTTAATCCAAATTCCATGCTGAATACTCATAATGTTATTATTCTGTAAATTATTAAATACATTACTTAATGCTGATATTAATCTTTTGATGGTAGTATACATAAAATATGTGACAAAACTTTAATCAACAGAAATGTATATAGAATGGAAAAACAAATAATCCTTCTTTGGGCCCTCTCACCCTTCCTTCCTTCTTCCCTCCCTCCATTTTCTGCTTTTGCATATGCTTTCATTCCTTCTTTTACTATTTTGTTCCCTGCTTCTCTTGTTTTTCATCAGTTTCTAACTTTTCTTCTTTCTGTCTTTGACTTGACTTAGAACAGTTTTATAAAAAATTCTGTTCTTCCTGAAGGCGAGTTTTCTTTAATGGAAACATACTCACCAATGTAAAAATTAGACACATTTACGTAATGAAGAACTCCTTTTTAAACTACTGTTCTCCTGTCTTTATCTTTCTTTTCTTTCTATTTATGATATGAGTAATTGCATCTACAATGTTAAAACTCTCTACCTTGCAATTTCCAATGGGCTTGTTCACACCAACCTAGTTTGAATACCTTTTCAGTCTCCTTTTTGGCTTCTTATGATCCTTCCTCATGCCTTCTCCATTCCCTACCCAGAGACTCTCTTTTTCTGTTTTTTTTTTTTCTCTCAAATAAACTCAAGGATCTAATTTTTATTTTTAACCAAGTAGTTCAGGATTTCTAATATCCTGATAATTTGATTCCATGTTAAGCTGCTTACCCAATTCCAATTACCCACAGGTTACTTTAGTTTCTATGACTCCTTATCTCTTCTTTCCCATGGAGAAGCAGGTCAAATTACTAATCTCTCTAAGACTGTTTCCTCACTTATAAATTAAAAAGAATGATAGTACTTGCATCATAGGATTGTTTAATATAAAATGAGATGATTCATTAACAGCACTTTAAAAGTGCCTGGCACTATGTGGCTGATACATGGTGAATGCTCTATAAATAATACCTGATATTTCAGTTGCTATGATTGTTGTGATGTCACTCTCCTAATATGGGTATCTGATTACTTTATCCCTAGAATATAAAAATATTTTCTAATTGGATTTATTATTTTAAGTTTTCTGTTCAATTTATTAGGGATTGTGCTTAAAAAACAATCTTCCTAAAATGCCACTTGTATTATTTCACTCTATGCTGAAAAAAAGCTTGAATGGGTCTTGATTTCTGATTGTCTCAAGTATCATTACCTACATAACTTTTTTTTTTTTTTCTAACTTCTTGAATTATCACTTCCTATCATGAGAAATTCTAGAATATGCGTATTTGGTCTTTGTAACTTTTCTGTATTTTCAAATTGCATTTCGGAATAAATTCATCTTTAGTCACTTCTATTAAGAATGTTTATTTGAAATAGGAACCAAGTGTCAGGAAGGAAAAAAATGAAGGTAAAGTATGACACAGCATATTAGATATTTGTGTTTGTTTGCAAAAGAGCATGAGAGCAATAAAGTAAATAAAGCTAGAATTATTTGGATCTCTTGAACTACACTTTAAAGTATTTTAGGAGAGAGAGCAGAGCCACTTAAGAAAAGCGATTGAAATGTACCCTAATGAATTTAATTGGCTGCAATATAGTTAAAACTGTATAAAACAGGGTGGTTAAAAGGGAGGAGTGGTGAAAACTGTAGGCAAACAACAACAACAAACTTTCACTTAAATTGAACCGAGCAAATTGAATACCATATGTTTTAAAATTTAAGCCAGACTAGACTGTAAGAAGCATCATTCTTTTAAAGAATAAACACCCTTCAGTTAAACGATGAAACATGTTTTGTTATTGCTTAGAAATTTTTATATTTTTTAAAGAGATCTTATAAGCTTAGTTTAACACAACTTTCATTATATACTTCTGTGCATACATAGAAAGGAAAATAAGCAACTAAATTGTTTAACGTGATACTAAATTGTTAACATTCAGAGGCTAAATTATTTTTTCAAGGCACAGACAATGATTGTGATTTTTCACACCAGATGGTCTGTTCTGTTATCAAATGTATTGGTGATGCAGGAGTTTTTTTTTTTTTTTTTTTAATTCCGTTAAAAAATTAAACTTAGCAATGTGTGCTCTAAAACAGATTTTACAATTGTGTAGAGCTAGCAGGCTTTGCAATTACCTAGAGTTAGCCTGCTTTTGATTTCTGCTATAGTAGTGTTAATAAAATTCCTAATCACTACATTTCTCATCTCTTTCTCACCACCATTTTGTTTCTAAAGGTTAAAAGATTACTTTATTATTATGGATTGGGTAGTTTTACAAATTCAAACCTAGTAGGCAGGATTTGATGTTGAAGTATCTACTACTTGAGCTGCTCTAGTAATGAAAATTTCATGAGATTGTTGCCTTCCCAACAGTGATGGTGAAACATCTTCAACTGTAAGATGCCATTTGATTGAAAGTTATAGCTCAACTTCATGTGATATTGGGAATCATATCATCTTCTCCCCACCCCTCTGTGTATTAGGAACAATATCACAGAGAGAGTATAAAACCCCTGTGATATTGAAAGTATCATTCTCTCTTCTTCTGGGTATTAGGAAAAATATCAAAAGGGGTGTAAATTTTCTGTGAGATTGAAAGTCATATAATGCTTTCCTGCCTTCATATTAAAAACAATATCACAGGGGGGTGTAAACTCCCCACGATATTAGGAATAATATCATCCTTTCTCGCCTGTATATTGAGAACAATATCACAGGGTGTTTTTACATCCCATGTGATATTGCAGGTAATATCATCCTCTCTCAACCTGGATAATAAAAACAATATCACAGGCATGTGTACAATCTGTGCAATATTGAGAATAATATCCTCCCTTCTCCTAAATATTAGGAGCAATATCACAGTGGGAGTGTACACCTCCTGCGATATTGAGAATAATATCATATTTACCCGACTGTTTATTAGAAACAATATCACAGGAAGTTGGGGTACAGCCTCTGCGTGGCTGGAGGTAACATTATCCTCTCCCCTTCTGGACATTAGGAGGAATATCACAGAGGGGTGTACACCCAGTGCAATATTGAAAGTAGTATCATCCTCTACTTCACTGAAATTAAGAACAATATCACAGGTGGCGTGCAAGCTCCCTGTAATCTTGGGAGTAATATCATTCTCTTCTCCCCTAGATATTAGGAACAATATCACAGGGTGGGTGTAGACCCCCTGTGATATTGGGATTCATATCATCCTCTCTCCCACTGGATATTAGAAACAATATCCCAGGAAAGTTGTACACCTGCTGCATTATTGGGAGTAATATAATTCTCTCCCACCTGGATATTAGGAACAATATCACAGGTGGTGTACACCCCCTGTGGTATTGAAAGGAGTATCACCCTCTCCCTCCACTGGATATTATAAACAGTAACACAACAAACAATATCACACACACTGCAATATTGGTAATAATATTGTCTCCTCCGCTGTATTTAGGAACAATGTCACAAAGTAATTTACACCACCTTCGGTATTGAGAGTAATACTGTCCCCTTTCCTACTGGATATTAGAAAAAAATCTCACAGGAGTGTGTACACCCCCTGCGATATTGGGAGTATTATCATCCTCTTCCCCCCTGGATATTAGGAACAATATCAAGGATTTTTGTACAACCCTTGCAATATTGAGAGTAATATCATACTGTCTTTTCCCAGATATTAGAAACAATATCACTGGGCGGGGGAGGGGGTTGCACACACCCTGCGATATTGGAAGTAATATTATCCTCTCTTTCCCTGGATATTAGGAACAAAAATCATAGGGCAGGTGAACATTCCCTGCCATATTTGGAGTAACATCATTCTTTTCCTTTCTGGATATTAGAAACAATATCGCAAAGCAGGTGTTCACCCCCTGCGGTATTGGAAGTAATATCAGCCTCTTAACCTTTGGATATTAGAAACAATATCACAGGGGCTGCTTTACACCCTCTGCGATTTTGAAGGTAATATCATTCCCTTTCACTCTGGATATTAGGAACAATACCACGGAAGGGGGTGTACAACCAATGCGATATTGGGAATAACATCAACCTCTCTCCCCCTGGATATTAGGAACAATATCAAAGAATTGGTGTACATTCCCTGCGATATTAAAAGTAATATCATCCTCTCCCTCCCCTAATATTAAAAACAATACCTGGGGTGGGGTGTAAACTTCCTGGGATATTGGGAGTAATATTATCCTCTCCCACACTGTATAATAGAAACAGTATCAAAAGGGGTGTTGTACTCCTCATGCGATATTACAAGTAATATCATCCTCTCCCAATCTGGATATTATAAACCATATCACAGGGGAGTGTACATGCCCTGCAATATTGGGAGTAATATCATCCTCTTATCTCCTGAATATTAGGAACAATATCACAGGAGGAGTGTACACCCCTTGCGATATTGAGAGTAATATTACTTACTTCCATTCTGAAAAGTAGAAAAAATATCACACGGAGTGTGTACAGCCCTGTGATATTAGGAGAAATATTCTCCTTTCCACCACTGGATATTAGGAAAAATATCACAAAGGGGTGTACACCCTCTGCAATATTGAAAGTAATATCCTCTCCTTCAGTGGACATTAAGAACAATATTACAGGGGATGCATAAACCACCTGCTACATTAAAAGTAATATTATCTTCTCCTTCCGCGGATATTAAAAACAATATTACAGGAAAGTTGTACACCTTCTGCCATATAAGGAGTAATATCATTTTCCCTTTCCCTGGATATAAAGAACAAAATCAAAAGAGGTGTGTATACCCCCTGCGATATCGGGAGTAATGTCATCCTTTCCCCTCCTGAATATTAGGAAAAATATTACAGGGGATTTGTACAACAACCGCGATATTAGTAGTAATGTCATCTTCTTTTCCCCTGAATATTAGGAAAAATATCGCAGAGTGAATGTACACCCCCTGCGATATTGAGAGTAGTATTGTCATATCCACCTGTGGATATTAGAAGTAATATTGCAAAAGGGGGATGAACACCCCCTGTGGTATTGGGAGTAATATCGTCCTCTTGCCCCGTGGATACTAGGAACAATATCACGGGGGCTTACACCCATGGAATATTTCAAATCATATCATTCTTTCTTCCACTGGATGTTAGAAACAATATCACAGGAGGGGTGTACACACTCTGCGATATTGGGGTTAATATAATCTCCACCCCCCCGATATTAGAAACAATATTACAGGTGGCATGTAACCCCCCTTGTGATATTGACAGAAATATCATCCTCTTTCCAACTGGATATAAGAAACAACAATATCACAAGGGGGTGAATACTGAAATATTGGGATTAATATCATATTGAGAGTAATATCGTCCTCTTCCCCCCGAATATTAGGACTAATATCACAGACTGGATTTACACCTCCTGCGATATTGAGAGTGATAGTATCCTCTCTCCCTTTGGATACTATAAACAATATCACAAAGGAGGGTGTACAACCCCTCCAATATTGGGAGTAATATCCTCTTACCGCCTGAATATTAAGAACTGTATCACAGGAGGGTTTACACCTCCTGCAATATTGAGAGTCATATCATCCTCTCTTCCACTGGATATTAGAATAATGTCATCCTGTTCCTTCCTGGATATAAAGAAAAATGTCAGAGGGCGGGTGTACACCCGCTGCAATATCAGGAGTAATATCATCCTCTCTTCCTCTAGATATTAGAAACAATATCACAGGGAGCTGTACTCCCACCCTGTGATATTGAAAGTAATATCATTATCTCTTTCCCTGGATATTAGGAACAATATAACGGGGGTTTGACACCCCCTATAATATTTGTAGTAATATCGTTCTGTCCGTTCCTGGATATTAGGAACAGTATCACAAGAAGGTTGTACACCCTTTGCGATATTGAAAGTAATAATATCCTCTCTCCTCCTGGAAGTTGGGAACAATATTACTGAGAGGGTGTACACCCCCTGCCATATTGGAAGTAACAACATCTTCTCCCTCCTGGACATTTAACACCATATCACAGGGGTGGTGATTACCCCCTGCGATATTGGGAGTAATATTATCCTCTCTCCTCTTGAATATTAGGAATAATATTACAGGGGGTGTGTACACTTTCTGTGATAATAGGAGTAATGTCATCCTCTCCTCACCTGGATATTAGGAACAATATCACAGGGAGGCTGTACACTCCCTGCAATATTGAAAGCAGTATCATCTTCTTCCACCCTGGATATTATAAGTAATATCACAGTGGGACGTATACTCTCTGCGAAATTGGAAGTAGTATTATCCTTCTCTCCCTTTGAATATTAAAAACAATATTGCAGAAATGGTGTACACCCCCTGCCATATTACGAGTAATATTATCCTCTTCTAATCTGGATATTAGGAACAATATCACAGTGGGAGTTTACATATCCTCCGACATTGGAAGTAATATCATCTTTTTCCCCTGAATATTAGAAACAATATCACGCGGGGAGTGTCTAGGCCCTGCGACGTTGGGAGTGACATCATTTATTCCCCTTCTGGATATTAGGAACAACATCATAGGGTGGTTGTACACGCCCTGCGATATTAAGAATGTTATCATCCTCCCTCTACCTGGATATTAGGAGCAATATCGCAGGGGAGTTAAGTACACTCTGCTGTACTGAGAGTAATATCATTCTCTCTCTACCTGGATATATCTATATCACAGGGGCGTGTATAAGTCCTGTGATATTGAAAGTAATATCATCCTATATCCCTCTGGATATTAGGAACAATATCACAGGGGGATGTACACCTCCTGTAATACTGGGAGTAGTATTATTTTTTCCTGCCTGGATATTAGAAACAGTATCAAGGGGGTGTGTACTCCCTCTACAATAGTGGGAGTATTATCATCCTCTCCACCCCTGGATATTAGGAACAATATAACCGGGAAGGGTGTACACCCCCTGCGATATTGAAAGCAATATCATTTTCTTCCCCCAAAATGATTAGGAACAATGTCACAGGGAGGCTGTACACTCCGTGCAATATTGAGAGTAATGTCATCCTCTCTTCCCCTGGATATGAAAAAATTTCAAAGAAGGTGTGTACAACCTCTGGGATATTGAGAGTAATATCATCCTCTCCCCTCTTTAATAATAGTAACAGTATCACAGGGAGAGTGTACACCCCATGTAATATTGGGAGTCATATTATTTTCTTCTCCCTCCCCGTGTATTAGGAATACTATCACTGAGGAAGTATATTGGGAGTAGTATAATTCTCTCGTTATCTGGATGCTAGGAAAAATATCACGAGGGAATTTACACCTTCTGCGATATTGAAAGTAATACGATCCTCTTCCTCTCTTTATATTAAAAACATTATCACAGGTGTGTGTGTAATTCTCTGCGATATTGGGAATAATATCATCTTCACCTCGCTGTCTATTGAGAATAATATCACAAGGGATGTGTACACATCGTGTTATATTGCAGTTAATATCATCCTCCCTCAACCTGGATATTAAAAACAAAATTACAGGGGGTGTACATGCCGTGCGATGTTGAGAATAATATAATCTTCTCTTCTCCTGGGTATTAGAAACAATATCACAAAGGGGTGTACTTTCCCCTATATATTAAAAGTAATATCACCCTCTGTTTCACTGGAATTTACGAACAATATTACACAAGGTTTGTAAAACTTCTGTGATATTGGAGAAGTATAATCCTCTCCCCGTCTGGATGTTAGGAACCAAATTACAGAGGGGGTTGTATACCTCATGCGATGCGGGGAGTCATATTATCCTGTTTCCCCGTGGATATTAAAAACAAAATCCCAGGAAAGTTGTATACATACTGCGATATTGGAAGTAATATCATTCTCTCCCCACCCCTGAATATTTGAAATAATATTACAGTGGGGTTGTACACCCAATGAGATATTGAAAGTAATATCATCCTCTTCCCTCCTAAATATTAGGAAAAATATCACGAGAGGGGTCTACACTTCCTGCGATATTGGGAATAATATCATCCTCTTCCCCCCTGAATATTAGGAATAATATAACAGAGTGGGTGTACACCTCCTGTGATATTGAGAGTGATATTATACTCTCTCCTCCCAGATATTAGAAACAACATCACAAAGGGGGATGTGCACCTCCTGCAATATTGTGAGTAAGATCCTCTTCTTACCTCCTGGATATTAAGAAGTATATCAAAGGAGGGTTTACACCTTCTGCAATATTGGAAGGTATATCATCCTCTCTCCCAGTAGATATTAGAAACAATCTCACGGTGGGGGTGTTTACACTCTCTGCGATATTGGCACTAATATCGTACTCTCCCCCTCTTGATATTAGGAACAATATCACAGGGGGCCGTGTAAACTCTGTGATATTGAAAGTAATATCATCTTTGTCTCCCCTGTATATTATTAACAATATAACAGGAGGGATGTACACTCCTTGCGATATTGCTAGAAATATTATCCTATTGCTCCCTTGATATTCAGAACAATATCACAAAGTGGGTGTCCCCCCCCCCCCCGCAATATTGAGAGTAATATCATCCTCTCTTCTTCTAGATACTAGGACCTATATCCCAGGAAGGATGTACACTTCTTGTGATACTTGGAGTAAGATCATCTGCTTTTTCCGTTTTAGCTAAGAACAATACCAAAGGGGACGTTCACACACTCTGTGATATTGGACTAATATCATTCTTTCACTTCCTGGATATTAGCAACAATATCACGGGATGGGGGTGTTCACTTCTGCGATATTGGGAGCAGCTTCTTAACTTTTGTATATTAGGAACAATATCACTGAAGAAATGTACACCCTCTATGATATAGAGGTGTACAGGGTGTGTAGGGTGTAAAATCATCCTCTTTCTCCTTGGATATTAGGAACAGCATCACAGAAGGGGGTACACTCCCTGCGACATTGAAAGTAGTATCATTTTTTCTCCCTTTATATTAGGAACAATATCACAGGGAGGTGTAAATTCCTTGAGATATTGAAAGTAATATAATCCTCTTCCCTTCTGTATATTAAGAATAATATCACAGATAGGGTGTACACCCGTTGCGATATTGCAAGCAATAACATCATCTCCCAAACTGGATATTAAATACGATATCACAGGGCAGTGTACACTCCCTGCAATATTGGGAGTAATAGTATCTTCTGCTTTTAATGATATTTGGAAAAATATCACAGGAAGAATGTACGGTTTCTGCGATATTGAGAGTAATACTATCATCTCCTTCCTTGGATATTAGAACCAATATGATGGCGGGGGGGGGGGGGGTTGGTGTACAGCTCCTCCGATATTGGGAGTCATATTATCCTCTCCGCCACTGGATTTTAGGAACAATATCACAGAGGGGTGTACACCCTCTGCGATATTGAAAGTAATATCATTCTCTTATTAACTAGATTTTAAAAGCAGTGTCACAGTGGGTGTGTAAACCCCCTGCGTTATTGGGATTAATATGTCCTCTTCTCTACTGAATATTAGAAACAAAATTACAGGGAAGGTGTAGATCCCCTGCGATATTGGGAGCAAGATCATCCTCTCCCCCTCTGAATATTAGGAACAATATCACAGAAAATGTGTACACCCCCTGAGATATTGGGAGTAATATCATCCTCTTCCCTTCTGGATATTAGGAACAATATCACAGTGGGAGTGTACACCCCGTGAGATATTGGAAGTAATACCATCCTTTTTCTCCCTGGATATTACAAACAATATCACAAAGGGGGTATACACCCCCTGTGATATTGGGAGTTACATTAATTTCTCCCAACCTAAGTATTAGACACAGTATCACAGGAAGTTGTACACTCCCAGCGATACTGAGAAAAGTATCATCCTCTTTTTCCCTTGCAAGACTCCGTCTCAAAAAAAAAAAAAAAATTATTTCAAAGTGGGGCGATGTGCAACCTATGGGATATTAAGAGTAATATCCTCTCCCCCAACTAAATATTAGGAACAATATCACAGGGAGGGCGGACACTCCATGCGATATTTGGAGTCATATTATTCTCTCTTCCCCACTATGTATTAGAAACAATACCACAGAGGGAGTGTACACACCCGGCGATATTGGGAGTTATATCACCACCTTCCCGCCTTAATATTAGGAAAAATATCACTGGGAAATTTTATGACACTGCGATATTGATAGTAATATAATCCTCTTCCTCCTTTCATATTAAAAGCAATATCACAGGGCAGGTGTAAACACCCTGTAGTATTTGAAGTAATACCATCCTCTCCCCATCCTGTATATTAGAAAGAATATCACAGGGAGTGTGTACACCCCATGCGACATTGCAAGTAATATCATTCTCTCTTCCTCTAGATATTAGAAAAAAATATTACAGGGGGGTGTACACCATCTGTGATATTGAAAGTAATATAATCCTTTTCCTCCCTTATTATTAAAAACAATATTATGGGAGGCATGTAAACTTCTCGCGACTTTAGGAATAATATCATCCTCTCCCAAACCCTCTCCGTATATTGAGAATAATATCAGAGGGGGGTTGTACACGCTGTGTGATATTGCAGGTAATGTCATCCTCTCTCAACTTGGATTTTTTTTAAAAAAATCACAGATGAGTGTACATGCCATATGATATTGGGAATAATAATATACTCTCTGCTCTTAAATGTTAGAAACAATATCACAGGGGGAGTGTACGCCACCTGCAATATTGAAAGTAATATCATTTTCTCCTCCTCATGTATATTAGAAACAATATCATAGGGAGGGGCGAACAGCCTCTGCGTGGTTAGGGGTAAAATTATCCTCTCCCCTCCTGGATATTAGGAGGAATATCACAGAGGGGGGTACAGTCCCTGTGATACTGAAAGTAACGTCATACTCGCCTTCACTGGAAATCAGGAACAATATCACAGTGGGTGTGTAGACCTTCTGCTATATTGGGAGCAATATCATCCTCTCCCCGTCTGGATATTAGGAACAATATTACAGAGCGGTGTACACCTCTTGTGATATTGGAAGTCATATGACCCTCTCGCCCCAAGATATTAAAAACAATATCACAGGAAAGTTGTACACCTGTTGCTATATTGGAAGTAATATCATCCTCTCTCCCCACTTAATATTTGGAAAAAATTCACAATGGCATGTACACCCCCTGCGATATTGACAGTAACAATATACTCTCACCTCCTAGATATTAAAAGCAATATCACGGGAAGGGTCTACAATTCCTGCGGTATTGAAAGTAATATCATACTCTTCCTCCCTGAATATGAGGACTAATATCACAGGGTGGGAGTATGCCTCCTGTGATGTTGAGAGTAGAATTATCCTCTCCCCTCCTGGATATTAGAAACAATATCACAAAGGGAGGTGTACACCTCCTGCAATATTGGGAATAATATTATCCTCTCCCCGCCTGGATATTAAGAACAATATCACAGAAGGGTTTACACGTCCTGCGATATCGGCAGTAGTATCACCCTCTCTTTCACTGGAAATTACAATCTCACGGGGGGCGGGTGTACACCCCGTGCGATATTGGGAGTAATATCATCCTCTGCCCCTCTTGATATTAGAAACAATAACACAAGGGGCGTGTAAACCGTCTGTAATATTGACAGTAATATCCTCTTCTCTGAATATTAGGAACAATATCACAGGAGGTGTGTACACCCCCTGCTATGTTGTGAGTAATATCATCCTCTTCTCCCCTTGATATTAGAAACAATATCAAAAAGCGAGTGTACACCACCTGCAATATTGGGAGTAATATCATTCTCTCTTCTTCTAGATATTAGGAACAACATAACAGATGGAAAGTACACCTTCTGCAATATTGGAAGTAATATCATCCGCTCCTTTTCTGGATATTAGGAACAATATCAAAGGAGAGGTTAACACCCTCTGTAATATTGGAGTAACATAAATTTTTCCCTTCATTGATATTAGCAACGGTATCACGGGGGCGGGGGGATGTTCACTTCTGCGATGTTGAGAGTTAGAGCAGGCTCTTAACCATTGGATGTTAGGAACAATATCACCGAAGTGGGGTACACCCCCTACGATATTAGGAGTAATATCATCCTCTCCCTCCCTGGATATTATGAGCAATATCACACCCCATGCGATATTGGTGTGATGTTGAAAGTAATATCATCCTCTATTTCCCTTTATACTAGGAACAATCTTACAGCGTTGGGAGAGACACTCTGCGATATTGGGAGTAATATCATCGTTTCCCTTTCTGTATATTAGAAACAATATCACGGGAGGGAGGTGTACACCCCACTCAATATTCCAGGCAATGTCATTATCTCCCAACCTGGATATTAAAAACAATATCACAGGGGGGTGTACACGCCCTGAGATGTTGGGAGTAATATTATCCTCTTCCCTTCTTGATTTTAGAAACAATATCACAGGAAGAGTGTATACTTCCTGTGAAATTGAGACTAATATTATCTCACCACCCCCATGAATATTAGAGACAATATAACAGGGGTGTGTGTACAGCTCCCTCGATATTGGGAGACATATTATCCCATTTGTCCCTAGATATTAGGAACACTATCACAGGGGTGTGTACATCCAATGCGACATTGAAAGTAATATCATTCTCTTTCACTGGAGATTAGAAACAGTATCACAGGGGGTGGGTAAATCTCCTTCAATATTGAAAGTAATATTATCCTTTCCCACCCTGGACATTAGGAACAATATTACAAGGGGAGTGTACACCTTCTGAGATATTGGAAGTAAGATCATCCGCCCCCTCTCTGAATATTAGCAACAATTTCAGAGAAATGGTTTACCCCCCACCTCCCACTATATTGGGAGTAATACCATCCTTTTCCCTTCTGGATATTAGGAAAAATATCACATGGAGAGTGTATACCCCTTGAGATATTGGAAGTAATACCATCCTCTTTATCCTTGGATATTAGAAACAATATCACAAAGGGAGTGTACAACCCCTGCGATACTGGGAATGATATCATTTATTCCCCCCTGGATACTAGAAACAATATAACAAGAGGGCTGTACACCCCCTGCGATATTGGGAATGATATCAACCTCTCTCCCCCTGGACACTAGGAACAATATCACAGGGGTAGTTTACACCCCCTGCTATATTGGGAGTAATTTCATCTTTTTTCCCCCAAATATTGGAAACTATATCATGGGGGGAAGGGGATGTACAACACCTGCGATATTGAAAGTAATATTCTCTCTTCCTCTGAATATTACAAACAATATCACAAATGGATTGTAAAACCCCTTTGATATTAGAATTAATATCGTTTTATCTCCGCTTGGATATTAGAAACAATATCAAGGGTGGGGAGGATGTACACCATCTGTGATAGTGAAAGTAATATCACCCTTTCTTCACTGGGATATTAGGAATAATATCACTGGGGGAGGTGTACACCCCCTGCAATATTGGGAGTAATATTATTTTCTCCCGACTTAAATATTAAGAACAATATAACAGGGGGAGCATACACCTCTTGTGATATTGAGAATAATATCGTCTTCTCTTCCCATGGATATTAGGAAAAATATCAAAAGGGAGGTGTACACCCCAAGGGATACTGGAAGTAATATCATGCTCTACCTCATTAAATATTAGGAACAATTTCAAAGAGAGGGTGTACACCCCTACTATTTTGAGAGTAATATCATCCTCTCCTCCCTCCCCGTATATTAGGAACAATATCACAGAGGGAGTGTACACAAACTGCGATATTGGGAGTAATATCATCCTCTCTCCCTCTGGCTGTTAGGAAAAATATCACTGGGAAGGTGTAAATCCCCTGCGATATTGAAAGTAATGTAATTATCTTCCTCCCTTCGTACTACAAATAATATCACGGGGGGAGTGGTGTGAACTCCCTGCGGTATTTTGAGTAATAGCATCCCCTTTCACCCTGTATATTAGGAGCAGTATCTCAGAGGGTGTATACACCCCGTGCGATATTGCAAGTAGTATAATTCTCTCCCAACCCGGATATTAAAGACAGTATCACAGGAGGACGTACATGCCCTGCGATATTGGGAGTAATATTATCCTCTTCTCTCCTGGATATTAGAAACAATATCACAGGGGGAGTGTACACCCCCTGTGATATAGAGAGTAACATCATTTTCTCCCCACTGGATATTAGAAACAGTATCATGGGGGGTTGTACAGCCCCTGCGATATTAGGAGTGATATTATTTTATTTCTCTCCCGCCCAGATATTAGGAGCAATATCACAGGAAAGTGTAAACTCCCTGCGATACTGAAAGTAATATCATCCTCTCTTTCACTGGAAATTAAGAACAATGTTACAAAATGTGATATTGGTAGTAATATCATCCTCTTTCCACCACAGTATTAGAAGAAATATTATGGAAGGTGTGTACACTCCCTACAATATTGGAAGTAATATCATCCTCTCTACATTTTGATATTAAAAACCATATTACAGACAAGTTGTACACTTGCTGCCATATTGGGAGTAATATCATCTTCTTGTCAACTGAGTATTAGAAACAACATCACAGAAGGGTGTACACTCTCTCACTCTCAATGATATAGAGAGTAATAGCATTTTCTCCCTCCCTGGATATTAGAAACAATATAACATGGAAGGTGTACAGCCCCTGCGATATTGGGAGTAATCTTATTTGCCTGCCCCCTGGATATTAGGAACAATGTCACAGGGAGTTGTACACCCTCTGCGGTATTGAAAGTAATATCATCGTCTCCCTTCGTGGATTTTAGAAACAATATCACAAGAAGGGTGTACAAGCTTTGCAATATTTGGAATAATATCATTCTCTTCCTCTCTGGATATTAGGAACACTATTACAAGGCGGTGTACACTTCCTGCGAAATTGGGAGTAATATCATCGTCTCCCCGCCTGGATATAAGGAACAATATCACAGCGGGGTGTACCAGTCTGCGATGTTGGGAGTAATATCATCCTGTCCCCACCTCCTGATATGAAAAACAATATCACAAGGGGGAGCACACTACTTGAGATATTGGGAATAATGTCATCCTCTCTCTCCCTGGATATTAAGAGCAATATCACAGGTGGTGTGTACAGTTTCTGCGATAATGGGAGTAATGTCATCCTCTCCCATCCTGGATATTAGAAGCAATATCAAAGGATGGGTGTGCACTTTCTGCGATATTCAAAATAGTATCATCATTTTTCCCCGTGGATATTATGAACAATATCACAAGGGGTGTACATCCCCCGTGATATTGGGAGTAAGATAATCTTCTTCCCCTCTGAATATTAGGAAGAATATCACAGGAAGGGTGTACACTTCCTGCGATATTGGGAGTTATATCACCCTCCTCTCTTCTGGTTATTAGGAACAATTTCACAGTAGGAGTGTACACTCCCTGCGATATTGGAAGTAACGCCATCCTTTTTCCCACTAGATATTAGAAACAATATCACCAAAGGGGTGTACACCTTCTGTGATATTGAGAGTGACAGCATTTATTTCCCTCTTGATATTAGGAACAATATCACAGGGGGTTGTACACCCCCTAAGATATTGAGAGTGATATCATTTTCTGCCCCCCCATATTGGGAAGAATATCACAATGATTTGTACACCCCATGCGATATTGCAAGTAATAGTGGATATTAAGAACAATATCACAGTAGAGTGTACTCCCAAACTGGATATTAAGAACAATATCACAGTAGAGTGTACACGCCCTGCGATATTGGGAATAATGTCATCCTCTCCTCTCCTGGATATTAGAAACAATATCACAGGGGGAGTGTACACCTTCTGCGATATTGAGATTAATATTATTTTCTCTCCCCAGATATTAAAAACAATGTCAAAGAGGGGGGTATACAGCCGTTGCGGTATTGGGAGTAGTATTATCTTCTCCCCCCATCCCGAATTTTAGAAACAGTATTACAGGGGGGTGTACACCCCCTGCAAAATTGAAAGTAATATTATCTTTTCCTTCACTGGAAATTGAGAACAATATCACAGGGGTTGTGTAAACCTCCTCAGATGTTGGAAGTATTGTCATCCTCTTGTTGGGATTCACTCAGGATGGTGGCAGAAATATTAAAGAGAAATATTAGGAGAGGTTATAGGGAATAGGCACAAACCGTTTTGGAAGGCTGAAAGGTTACACAGCTTGTAATAAATGAACAGGCTGAAGGCTCTGGTTCTTCCCTTAGAGCATTAGGTCACAGGGTAAAGACAAGGGACAATAGAGGCTTCCCCGGTTAAGTCTGTTTACCCTACCTCTATAAAGTAATCTTTAAGCCAGATGGCCCTCTGGAGGGAAGGCCGACCAGGGAAATTGCCCCCTAATGGTATTTACTTTAGGCTGCGGCACCTGAGCTTTAATCATTTGTAGAACTAATCTCTTAACCATGTTAATTATCCTGAAGTGTGTTTACCCAAAGCTTCTGTTGTTAATTCTATACTAAATAAATGCCTGGAGTACCAGCTGAACGGGGCTGGCCAGCAGTGACAAACCTCTTTTGGTGTGTAGGCGGTCGGACACTCAGCAGGACCGGTAAAACAGAATATCTGTGTGTCAGTGTGCGTTTATTCATCCGTCGCCAGGTTAGGAGTCTGCAAGGGACAGACTCCCCGCCGCTAGTGCCACTGTGAAAGGAGCGCTACCTCATCCTCTCTCCCCATGGATATTAGGAATAATATTACGGGGCGGGGTGTACACCCACTGCAATATTAGGAGTAATATCAGCCTCTCCCCCCCGGATATTAAAAACAATATCAAAGGAAAGCTGTACACCTGCTGCGATATTGAGTAATACCATCTCTTCCCTCCTTGATATTAGATACAATATTACAGGTGGGGTGTACACCCTCTATTATAGTGAGAGTAACACCCTTTCCACTCCTCGATATTAGAAACAATATCACCGGGGGTGGTGTACTTTCCCTGCGATATTGAGAGGAATGTCATTTTCTGCCAATCTAAATATTAAGAATAATATCACAGAGGAGGTTCCCCCCCGACTTGCGATATTGAGATTAATATCATCCTATCCACCACTGTGTATTAGGAAAAATAACAAAGGGTGGGTGTACACCCCTTGGGAAAATAGAAGTAATATTCTCTCTCCACCTAAATATTTGGAAAAATATCAAAGGAAGGGTGTATAACACTTCGATATTTGGAGCAATATTGTCGTCTCGCCCCTTCTTATTAGGAAAAATATCATACAGTGAGTGTACACTTCCTGCAATATTAAGAGTAATATAATCCTCTATTCCCCTGTATATTAGGAAAAATATCACTGGGAAGGTGTACAACTCCTGCGATATTGAAAATAATATAATCCTCATCCTCCCTTCATACTATTAAAAAAAAAATCACAAGGAGGGTATAAAATCCCCGTAATATTGGGAATAATATAATCCTCTCCCCCACCCCCTTATACTAGGAGCAATATTACCGGGGGTGGGTGTGTACAATCCATGCGATATTGCAAGTAATATCGTCTTCCCCCAACCTGGATATTAAAAACAATATCACCGGAGGGTGTAAAAGTCCTGCGATATTAAGAATAATACCATCCTCTCCTCTCCTGGATATTAGAAATAATACCCCACCCCAAGATATTGTTCCCAATATGAATGCAGAGACAGGATGATATTATTTTCAATGTCGCAGGGGGTGTACACCAATTCTGTGATATTGTTCCTAATATCCAGCGAGGAGAGGTTATTACTCCCAATATCACAGGGGGTGTACAACTTCTCTTGTGATATTATTTCTAATATCCTGGGGGAAAGAGGGTGATGTTGGGAGTCACAATTCCTGTGATATTGGAAATAATATCATCCTCTTACCTCCTGGATATTAGGAACAATATCACAGAGGGAGCATACACCCACTGCGATACTGATAGTAAAATTATTTACTACCCTTCTGGATATTAGAAACAATATCACAAGGGGTGCGCACAGCCCCTGCAATATTGGGAGTAATATTATTTTCTCCCCCTCCCGGATATTAGAAAAAATATCACAGGTGTTGTACACACCCTGTGATATAGAAAGTAATATCACCCTCTTCTTTACTGGATACTAAGAACAATATTACTGGGGGTGTGTAACCCCCCTGAGATATTTAAAGTAATATTCTCCTCTCCTCCTCGGGATATTAAAAACAATATTACAGGAAAGTTCACACTTTCTGCGATATTGGGAGAAATATCATTTCCTTCCTCCCTGAATATTAAGAACAATATTAAAGGGGGGTGTACACCCCCTGCAATATTTGGAGTAATCTTTTCCTCTCCTGGATATTAGGAACAACATTACAGGTGTTTTGTACATCCCTAGCGATATTGGGATTAATATCATCCTCTTCTCCCCTGGATATTAGAAAGAATATCTCAAAGAGAAGGTGTACACCTGCGATATTGGGAGTAATATCATCCTCTTGCTCCCTGTGTATTAGAAAATATATCACGGGGGGCTTGCACTGATGCAATATTGGAAGTCATATTAGCCTTTCTTCCACTGGATAGTAGAAACAATCTCACAGGAGGAGTGTACACCCCCTGCGATGTTGGGAGTAGTATAATCTCTTCCCCCCCACTTTACATTAAAAGCAATACCACAGGGGGTGTAACCTCCCTGTGATATTGACAGTAATATCATCCTCTCCTTATATCACTGGATATAAGGAACAATATCACAAGAGGGATGTACACCCCATGCGATATTAGGAATAATATCATCTTCTTTTCTCCTGAATATTAGGAACAGTATCACAGGGCGGGTGTACACTCCCTGCAATATAGGGAGTAATATCATCCTCTCTTCCTCCAGATATTAGGAACAATATCACACGGGGAGTGTCCACCCGTGGTATTGGGAGTAATATCATCATCTTTTTCCGTGGATATTAGAAACAATATCATGGAGCGGGACTTACACCCCCTATGATATTTGTGGTAATATCATTCTGTTCCCTCCTGGATATTAGAAACAATATCACAAGAAGGTTGTACATCCGTTGCAATTTTGGAGTAACATCATCCTCTCTCCCCCTGAAAATTAGGAACAATATTACAGGAAGCCTGTACACCTCCTGTCATATTGGGAGTAATATCATTTTCTCTCCCCCTGGATATTTAATGCAATATCCCACGGGTGGTGTATACCCCCTGCGAAATTGGGAGTAATATCATCCTTTTCTCCCTGGATATTAGAAACAATATCAAAAGCGGGTGTACACCCCTTGCGATATTGGGAGTAATATCTTTCTTTGGAAATTATGAACAATATCACAGGGGGTGTGTACAGTTTCTGAAATGATGGGAGTAATGTCATTCTCTCCCCCCTGGATATTAAAAACAATATCGCATGGTGGGTTTACACTCCCTGCGATATTGAAAGCAGTATCATCCTCTTTTCTCCTGGATATTAAAAACAATACCACAGGGGGGGTGTATACCCCCTGCAATATTGGAAGTAATATCCTCTCCCCTTCTGAATATTAAAAGCAATATATCACAGAAAGGGTTTACACCCTCTATGATATTAGAAGTAATATCATCCTCTTCTCTTCTGGATATTAGGAACATTATCACAGTGAGAGAGTACACTCCCTGCGACACTGGAAGTAGCATCATCCTCTTTCCTCCTAAATATTAGAAACAATATCACAGGGGAGATTTACACCCACCGTGATATTGGGAGTGGTATAATTTATTCCCCTTCTGGATATTAGTAATGATATCACAGGGTGGGTGTACACCTCCTGCCGTATTAAGAACGATATCATCCTCTCTCTTTCTTGATTTTAGGAACAATATTACAGGGGAAGTGAACACCCCCTGATATATTGAGTGTAATATCTAATTGGGTGTATTATAACAATTTATGCTAGAAAAATATACCCTAAGGAATATAAATTGTTCTACCACAAAGACACATGCACACATATGTTCACAACAGAAAAAACATGGAAGCAACCTAAATGCTTATCAATGGTAGACTGGATAAAGAAAATGTGGTACATATACACCATGGAATACTCTACAGGCATAAAAAAGAATGAGGTCATGTTCTCTGCAGTAACATGGATGGAGCTGGAGGCCATTGTCTTAGGGAAACCAACACAGGAACAGAAAAACAACATGTGTTCTCCCTTTGAAGTGGAAACTAAACAACAAGAATACATGGACACAAAAAGGGGAACAGCAAACGCAGGGGCCTACTTGAGGGTGAAGAATAAGAAGGAGAGGATTAGCAAGAACACTTATTGGGTATTATGCTTATTACCTGGGTGCTGAAATAAACTGTACAACAAACCCTCATGACACACAATTTATCTATATAAGAAATCTACACATTTGCCACTGAACCTAAAATAGAAGTTTAAAGAAAAGGAAAATGAGAGTGCTAGAACAGAATATTTTCAAAATTCTTTTTCATGCGATAGAACTCATGACCTTATTATGGATTTTACTGAGACCACAGAATATTTATGGGGCACTGCACTACAAAGAGAATATATCTCTCCTCATTTTTACTGTGCAAATTTTGTATATTTTTCTACATGTTGTGGATATGGACTAAAACAAGGGAGAAATACTTTAATATCAGGAAAAACACAAAATATATTCCAACTAAATTTTGGAAATCAGATTTGTGATTCCATCATGCTATGATCTGCACTAAATTGTATATTAGGTGCTGGGTCAAATATAAAGATCCAAATTACCCTACTTTTAACTTCAAGGAGCTTGCAATTTACCTCTAGCCCCTGTGGCAGGAGAGGAAGATAACTTGAGTCTGGAAGGGCTGAGAAAATTCTACTGTCTGATTGTAGTTAGAATCTTACCTCTGGTTTCACTGGCTTCACTTTATTTTACTTAAAATTACTCATCCCAACTCTGAAGTTAATGATGTATGTCTAACACCAAACATCAATTGTTCTTATTCATCTACAGCTTGATAGTGAACATTGACATATGTGGGCAAAAATAAACAAGACTTAATGAGTATTAAAATTGAACCATGACCTTGAAGGGCTTGCACAATGTTGACAATTTATCATTTTTAAGTTGAGCAGTATTGTAACATAAGCAAGAGGATCTGTACATGGAAGATAACCTGCCATTCCTAAAATACATCATTTGATAGTAACAACACTTAATAGACACCCACACGAACCTAATGACAACCATTTGTTACCTTGAAGACAAGAATGCTCTTTTGTGAGAATACTTGGTACTATGAAATTAGTTTTCTCTAAATTGTTGTTATTCACTTTTTTATTAGTAGCTGACGTTTATTACATGATGATCTATTTGTTCATGAATTGCATGCTGATTTAATAAGACATGATGAATTGAAAGCATTGAATGTAGTCTCTGTCCTTAATGCTCCAAGTTTCCTCCTCATTGCATGAAACATACATTTAGAATTACCCTAAAAATAAAATTCATGCATAGTATTCTTTATGCTATGAGACACTTCAAAGCAAAATCAACTCAGTAAGTTATTATTTAAAAGTGACTTTGAACTCAGGATTATATCAGGCAAGAGGGCCTGAATATAAAAACAGGTTAAAAGAAGTTACCTGCCAGTTGGAGTTTACTCTTATATTGGAAAATAAATTATATATATAAATATAAGTATATAAAACATATATTCACATCTTTGAATTTACATATGAAAACATAAAATTTACATGTGAAAACATATATGTGTGCACATGTATATGTGTTATACTTTCTGACATATACATATGCATGTACATATATGCTGAACATTTCAAGATACTGAAAATGTCTTTATTCCAAAGTCAGTAAAACAGGGTTGTTTTATTTTTTCCCTTTGTACTGTATTTTGAAAGGGCGTGCCATGCCAAGGTTATAGCAATGCAATTGTTTGCTTCTAGTAGAGTCTTCAAATTTATGTCTTTCATCTTTCACCACTGAAAATCTAAATAAAATACTGTAATTATAAATTTTATGAAAATGTTTTTTTAAACAAAAAATACACAGAAAAATGTTTTCATTATTGTAATACTTTCTCTTTTGCTAAATTTTCTCCACAATAAGTGTGAATCTTATACTTTTCACTTTGAATGCTAACATGTCTTAGGCAAAACTTCCCATCAGACTTAGAACTCATTAATCATTCGTAGCACAACTAGCTTTCTTCACCTCCGCCACAAATCTAGGATACTGGTATGGAAACATACATTGAAAGATGTCCAGGTCATAAATTAAAAGCTTAAACTAATGATATATTTTGAATGATTTCATTAATCATAACATTCCCACATTGGAAGAGAATTTTAATCTAGTCTCAGCCCCCATCCAAAGCAATAATTACTTTCAGAACATTTTAGATATATTGCTATTTAGCTTTTGCCTGAATTGCTTCACAAAACAATCCTTTCCAATATTAGATATCTTAAATTGTTAGGAATTTTTTAAGATCTATCTTGAAATTTCTTCCCATATGTCCTAACCCTAACACCCATATAATGTCTGTCAAATGCTAAGTCAATAATTATGTTCCCTTTTGTGCCTCTCACTCAGGCTAAACATATCCTGTATCCTCAACCATTCATTGTGTGAAGCAAGAGCTTTACAAATCCTTTCAATGTCTCTCTTAGTTAGCTTCTTGGGGTTATATTTTAACTGCCTAATATCTTTATAACATGGAACTTGTAACTCAACCTAATACCTTGCTTTTTGTAGAATGTGACTTTAGATCACGAAGAAACTATTACTTCCCATTTTTGGTACTTGTATTTGTGCAATATAAGCTTTCATTGTTTTTCAGTGAGTATTTTATATTGCTAATTCTTAATGTGCTTTGTGTCAAAATAAACCCTTTCACATAAACTTATGCTAAGCCAAGATTCTGCCCTACTATGGTTAAGAGATGAGAAGTGAACAAAGAGAGAACAAAGAACAATATAATAGAGTTTAAAGAAGGAAGTGTGGTTCACAGCATTCAGTATAGCAGGGAGAGTGAGGAAGATGAGGACTGGAGAGAAAGAGAAGACTTAGCCTATGGCGGTCAGTACTCACTCAACCTTAAGATAGTAACTTTAGTACAAATGAGGTAATAAAAGTTTAAGAAGTGAGTAGAGTAAGTATAAGGAAGTCCTTCGAGGATTTGGAATATGAAAGTGTGAAAGGAAGCACTTCTGAGGGGAAAAATGCTCAAGTGGTTTGTTTTTGTTTTGTTTTGCTTTTTCTTAGGAGAGAAGTAGGGAATAAGTTTTTGGCTAAGGAAAAGGAGCTAGGGATTATTCTCTCTTCTTTTACAGTTAGAATTATTTGTATACTGACATTCTCTGTGCACTGTCATCAGCATCTTGAAAGCAGGACTGATTCTCATTAGACTTTTTAGCACTCTGTTACTCACATCACAGGCACTACAAAGATATTTGTTGAATTGAATTGTGTCGTTTCCCCCAATGGGCACGTTTCTTCAGAGGTTACTCTAAGTAATTCTGCAATCACAGCAGCAACTTTATTTCATTTTCTTGTTTTGTTTCTTCCTTGGTCTATAAAAGGTAAAAATATAAAATAAAATAATAATCAGGAAGAAAAATTTTAGATACATATTAGCAATTTTTTTGGTATATCTGGTTAACATATAAAGACAAGAGACAGTAAAGATTACCAAAGGAATGGTTGTAAATAGAGAAGACAAGAGGAACAAGGACTAGGCCTGGAGCACTACAATATTTTATTATTATTATTATTATTATTATTATTATTATTATCATCATACTTTAAGTTCTGGGTTACATGTGTGGAACGTGCAGTTTTGTTACATAGGTATACATGTGCCCTGGTGGTTTGCTGCATCCATCAACCCATTACCTACATTAGGTATTTCTCCTAACATTATCCGTCCCCTAGCACCCCACACCCTGACAGATCACGGTGTTTGATGTTCCCCTCCCTGTGTTCATATGTTCTCATTGCTCAACTCCCACTTATAAGTGAGATGCGATGTTTGGTTTTCTGATCTTAATGATAGCTTGCTGAGAATGATGGGTTCCAGCTTCATAAATGTCCCTGCAAAGGACATGAACTCATCCTTTTTTGTGGCTACAAAAAGGATGTGGCAATAAACATACATGTGCATGTGTCTTTATCATAGAATGATTTATAATCCTTTGGGTATATGCCCAGTAATGGGATTGCTGGATCAAATGATATTTCTAGTTCTAGATCCTTGAGGAATCACCACATTGTCTTCCACAGTGGTTGAACTAATTTATACTCCTACCAACAATGTAAAAGTGTTGCTATTTCTCCATAACCTCTCAAGCACCTGTTGTTTCCTGACTTTTTAATGATCACCATTCTAACTGGCATGAGATGGTATCTCATTGTGGTTTTGATTTGCATTTCTCTAATTACCATTGATGAGCATATTTTCATATGTCTGTTGGCTGAATAAATGTCTTCTTTTGAGAAATGCCTGTTCATATCTTTTCCCAGTTTTTGATGGGGTTGTTTGTTTTTTTCTTGTAAATTTCTTTAAGTTATTTGTAGATTCTGGATGCCATCTCAAGAGAGTGTTAGCCTTTTGTCAGATGGATAGATTGCAAAAATTTTCTCCCATTCTGTAGGTTGCCTGTTCACTCTGATGATAGTTTCTTTTGCTGTGCAGAAGCTCTTTAGTTTAGTTAGATCCCATTTCCAATTTTAGCTTTTGTTGCCATTGCTTTTGGTGCTTTAGACATGAAGTCTTTGCCCATGTCTGTGTCCCAAATGATATTGCTCAGGTTTTCTTCTAAGATTTTTATGGTCCTATGTCTTACATTTAAGTTTTTGATCCATCTTGAGTTGATTTTTGTATAAGGTGTGAGGAAGGGGTCCAGTTTCAGTTTTCTGCATATGACTAGCCAGTTTTCCCAACACCATTTATTAAATAGGAAATCTTTTCCCCATTGCTTGTGTGTGTCAGGTTTGTCAAAGATCAGATGTTTGTAGCTGTGTGGTGTTATTTCTGAGGCCTCCGTTCTGTTCCATTGGTCTATATCTCTGTTTTGGTACCAGTACCGTGCTGTTTTGGTTACTGTAGTCTTGTACTATAGTTTGAAGTCAGGTAGCGTGATGCTTCCAGCTTTGTTCTTCTGGCCCAGGATTGTCTTGGCTATGTGGGCTCTTTTTTGGTCCCATATCAAGTTTAAAGTAGGTTTTCTCCAATTCTGTAAAGAAAGTCAGTGGTGGCTTGATGGGGATAGCATTGAATCTATAAATTGCTTTGGGAAAAATGGCCATTTTCATAATATCGATTCTTCCTATCCATGAGCATGGAATGTTTTTCCATTTGTTTGAGTCCTCTCTTATTTCCTTGAGCAGTAGTTTCTAGTTCTCCTTGAAGAGGTCCTTCACACCCCTTGTACGTTGTATTCCTAGGTATTTTATTCTCCTTGTAGCAATTGTGAATGGGAGTTCACTCATGATTTGGCTCTCTGTTTGTCTATTATTGGTGTATAGTAATGTTTGATTTTTGCACATTGATTTTGTATCCTGAGACTTTACTGAAGTTGCTTATCAGCTTAAGGAGATTTGGGGCTGAAACAATGGGGTTTTCTAAATATACAATCATGTCATCTGTAAACAGAGACAGTTTGACTTCCTCTCTTCCTATTTGAATATCCTTTACTGCTTTCTCTTGCCTGATTGCCATAGCCAGAAATTCCAATACTATGTTGAATAGGAGTAGTGAGAGAGTGCATCCTTGTCTTGAGAGCACTCCAATATTAAGAAGTGAAAGAGAGAACAAGTAAAGTAGTTTGAAAATAAATCGCCAATGAGAGAGAAAGCAAACAAGAGAGTGTAATACCCTGAAAGTCAAAAGGAGAAAGTGTGTAAGGAGAAGGAAATGATCTAAAGTATCATACACTATTCATGATTCAAGTAACATGACTGTAAACTAATCATTAGATTCAGCAACTTTGAACACATGGGTGACCTCAAAATAAAGTTCCTGAATATCTAGCTCTTGCATACCCTTTGTGTTTATTCCCATTTTTTGTTGTTGTTGTTGTTACTGTTGTTGTTGTTTTAGACAGGGCCTCAGTCTGCCACCTAGACTGGAGTGCAGTGGCGCGATCTTGATCTCAGCTCGTTGCAGTCTCGACCTTGTAGGTTCGAGGGATTCGCCTTCCTCAGCCACTCAGTAGTAGAGCTGGGATCACAGGCACACTACCTCCCTGTAATTTTAATATATTTAGTAGAGGCATGGATTCTCCATGTTGTCCAGGTTGGCCCAGAACTTCCGGGCTGAGGTGATCAGCCGCCTCCATCACCCAAAGTGCTCGAATTACAGCTGTGAGCCAGGGTGCCTGGCTAACTTTGTGTTTACTCCGTGAACCCCAAATATGTGAGACAGGTCTCAGTCAATTTTGGAAATGTATTTTGCTAAAGTTAAGGACATGCACCTGAGACACAGCCTCAGGAGGTCCCCAAGATGTGCAGGGTACATCAATATATGTAAGATGTACATTGGTTCTTTTTGGAAAGGTGGGAGAACTCGAAGCGGGGATGGGGCTTCCAGGTCATAGGTAGAGAAAAGACAAATGATTGCATTCTTTTGAGTTGCACATTAGCCTTTTTTAAGAAGGCAATCAAATACACATTTATCTCAATGAACAGAAGGATGACTTTGGATTCTGTCTGTCCTTTGTCCACAAGGAAACTCCTTGTGAGGGAGGTACATAGCATTTTAATTTGTGTAGCTATCATCTTTAGGAATAGAAGGGGAGGCAACTTTGCCCTAAGCAGTGTCCAGCTTGGCTTTTCCCTTTGGCTTAGTGATTTGGGAGTTCCAAGATTTACTTTTCTTTCACATTTCTTATAGTCTCTTTGAAATTGTGGTTATATGACTTCTATTCTGCCTTTCAAGGACTCTAAATTAGTATTCTCATAAATATTAGTATTTGCATTATACACAAATTTCACAAATCTGATGAGTACCAACTGTATTCCAGGCTCTGTGTTAAGCCTTTCATATACTGCACTCAATAAGAAATGTATGAGATTACCTTCATGGAGCTTAAAGTCTGTGGCAGAAATTGTTCATTTGTTGCCTATCCCAATGCCATTTTCCTCATATTCCTTGCATATAGAATCTTTTTTACAGATATTGGGCAGCCTTGTGTTGGACTTCTTCTAAATTACCAGAAGAGAATGCTGAATAGTTATTGCTCACTATAGTATTCCTTTAGCCAGCGACTGTTTAAAGAATGGCGTATCATCCAACTGTGATCAAGAGACTTGAGGAGAAGTCTAGGAATAGACTTCTTTTTTTAAATGGCCTCATTGTCTGTGATAGTACCTGAGGTTCGTTGTCTCACAGCCATCATGGACAACTAGGATGCAAACACACCAGGAGTAAGATTAAGAGTGGAAGTTTAATACCTGATGGAAAGGGACTAGCTCTCTCTGCTGCAGAGAGAGGGTCCCAGATGGGTTTTCTGCTTCCATGGTGAAATGAAGGGGATTTTATAGATGAGCTTGAGGAGGCAGTGTCTGATGTACACAGGATGCAAAAGATTGGTTGGATCAGGTGTGTTATTTGCATAAGGTGCAAAATACTTGTTAGGGCTAGGTATGCCATTTGCATAGAGCACAAAATTCTGGCCACCCTCACCCTAATCTTTTATTCTGCAGATGGGTTCTCTGCCCGGCCTGCACCATGTTGCCTGTTTCTTTACTGTACATGTGGTGACAAAGAAAAGGGAAGATGGAGCCTCCATGTTGAACATACACGGTCCCCAGGTAGCCTTCTTCTATTGGTACAGCTGCCAGCATTCACCTGTGCAAGCTTCCAGCTTGCTTATCTGTTGGCAGCTCGATTTTTTAGGCTGCTCTTTGTTAGAAAAAAAATAATTTCTTGGGCTGCTTTTTGTTAGAAAGGAAGACTTGCAGAGGACTTTTTTTAACCTCATTATCTTCCTAAATATTTATTTTTTATATCTCCTGTATCAATATGAGAAAATGGTGAAACTTGTTCTAAAAGCAAGGTATAAGCACATCTCATTTATGACAGTTTATACAACTCACCTGCTGGTCATCTTACCTCAAAGAAGAAATCATATATGGGGATTCCTGTCACACATGCAGCCTCCATTTGAATAATAAATTCTAGTATTAACCTGGAAATATAAAAGTTAGATTAAAGTTTATGTAACTTTAAAAGCTAGTTTAAATAATAAATTTATGCTGTTATCCTCAGCTAAGGTAAGTAATAACATAAAGGAAGATTTGTTAATTCAAAATTAACATCTGAAAAATCTGTTTTGGACCTGCAAGACAAAGTGAATGTATTGGGAAAGGCCACATACCAAAAGTAAATAAACATTGAAAGAGGAAAAGAAAACATAAGGAAGAAGTAGAATAGAAAGAGAATGCTGAAAAGAACTACAAACTTAACATGCCATTTTTTCGATGTTCGTATTATATATTCATTCTTTAGATGTAAAATAGCCCAGATTGAGATCCTTGTCATGGGAAGTGACTTTTTTTTTTTTTTTTAAATACATACCATTCAAGTTCGAGTTTCAACAAGAAAGCTTTCTCATTTGTAAAACAGCTTATCACTTTTAGGAAGCCTACAAAGTCATGTGATGATCTTTTCTTAGTGTAACATCAGTAGTAGGATAAAAAAAGTTAAAGAAAATTTATTATTTAGTTTCACTCTCTAGAAATTTCCATCTTGATTATGTTAAATGTAAATATATTTTTAGATTTTAAGGTAAATATTTTTAATCTTCAGCTCTCTCTGAATGACTTGTAGTAAACATCAAGCTAACAGCAATGGATCACAGTGTATAATTGCTTATAAGAACAAATTCACTATCTGAATGTATGGAATCAGATAGAAAGAACCGAGCAATTCGTAAGGTGATATACCTAAAATCACAAAATTTAGTAGGGAAAAAGAACAGAAATTTTGAAATACTCTATTTTAAATAGGAAAAGGATATGTTTACATTCAGTCTCTGTCCTTTTAAAACGATTTCATAGGCTGGGCGCAGTGGCTCACGTCTGTAATCCCAGCACTTTGGGAGGCCGAGGTGGGTGGATCACGAGGTCAAGAGATCAAGACCATCCTGCCCAACATGGTGAAATCCCGTCTCTACTAACAATACAAAAATTAGCTGGGTGTGGTGGCACACCACTGTAGTCCCAGTTTCTCGGGAGGCTGACACAGGAGAATGGCTTGAGCCTGGGAGGTGGAGATTGCAGTGAGCCCAGATCACGCCACTGCACTCCAGTCTGGCAGCAGAGTGAGACTTCATCTCAAAAAACAAAAACAAAAACAAAAATTAATAGTTCTCATTCTCATTTCAAAACTTTATTGATATTAGAAGTCTTTACAGAAATTTGAAAGAGAAAAGCAAAAGCATTCTAGAGTATCTCCTACTTAAACACGACCTAAACTAATTACCATTCTGCCTTGCAGCTGACACCCAACTTCTTGACTACTCAAGTCGACAGTGGCAGAATTCAGGAAAAAACAGGATGAAGTAGAAATAATGATCTTACCTAGTTCTTTCTCAGGGACAAGATAAATGACATTTTGTATGTTATTTACTTGCTATGTATTTCCAATTATCACACAAAAATCACTCACATTTTATAAACACATTTTTAATGTAGGCCTATTTATGTTAAACAAATTGTGTTACTGAAAATTGCACAAGAAACTATAAAAATTTTTGTGAAAAGACTATTCCATGTAGAAAGAGGTGCCTCCCAGGTAGATATCCTAATTAAATATTTTTGACTAATTCTGAAAAGGCATCCAAACTGAATGCAGTCAAATTGATTTGGTCAATTTCCCGGCATGTAGGAAGTCATTTATTCAATATCTCACAAAGGAACTGACTGATATATTCAATTTAAGTGAAAGGTGGAAATGAGTCTGGAATTTTTTTTTTTTTTTTTTTTTTTTTTTTTAACGGAGCTTTGGTTAGCTCTTGTTGCACAGGCTAGAGTGCAATGGTGCAATCTTGGCTCACTGCAATCTCCGCCTCCCAGGTTCAAGTGATTTTCCTGCCTCAGCCTCCTGAGTAGCTGGGATTACAGGCATGCGCCACCATGCCCGGCTAATTTTGTATTTTTAGTAGAGACACAGTTTCTCCATGTTGGCCAGACTGGTCTCGAACTCCCGACCTCAGGTGATCCACCAGCCTCAGGCTCCCAAAATGCTGGGATTACAGGTGTGAGCCACCGTGCCTGGCCATGAGTCTGGAATTAATGTGTACCTAGAGACTAAGAAGTTTGATCAACTCAATGAGCACTTTGATAACCACTGCAGTTTGATTGACAAGCGAATGAATGAGTTATTTTGGTCAAAACTTTGCACTAATTACATCACTTTCTGTTTCATTTTGCATCTATGTGAATTAATACTAAATAATTAATTTTCAGTGGAAATACATTAGCAACACTTAGAGAAATATCCTTCAGTGTACCTAGGGAATCCCACAGTCTTCCTGACCAAAGAAAGAAAAGAAAAGAAAAGAAAAGAATTTAAATGAAGAACAACAAATATAATAATGTATATTTATAAACAGAAAATGAGTCCTGAGTGTCTTTTGAAATATAAATACCAGAAATTCTAGTTTTGCAGAAAATTTAATGTCTATCTGGTTTGAAAGATTTAACAACTGTTAAAGTAACCAGTATTTCAGAGGATATGGGGGAAAGTAAACCAGCTTTTTCATTGTGCTGCTTCAGGAGGACTAATAAAATAGAAACAACAAAAGCACTTTTAGAATATGATTCCAATGCAGTGGTAGTACATGACTCATTTTATTGAACAATTTAAGTGTGATAGCCAGAAGGCAGACTGAAAATTTCTGTTTAAATGGTCAGTCCTAAAGGATAGTATAAAAGGAAAACAGGGAAGAAAACTCAGAGATAGGTCAGAGGATAGATATTTAGGACTTTTTTCTTTTATCTGCCAAGACTATATACATAGTAATTTTATTTAATTGTTCTTTAATGTTTATAAGAATCTTGGTCGCAACACATCAACAATAAAGACAATGGAAAAGAGTATTTGTCTACAGATACACACACAGATGCACACACATACATATACACACATATAACTGAATTAGTATTTGTTATAAATTGAATGTTTGCATTGTCCCCAAATTCATATATTGAAGCTGTAATTCCAGGTGGAATGGTACTTGGAGATGAGGCTTTGGGAGGTAATTATGTTATATGAGGTCAAGTGGGTGGAGTCCCTATAATAAGACTAGTGCCCTATGAAAAGAGAACATCAAGGAAGACAGTTGTCTAGAAGCCAGGAGGAGGGGATTCACCAAGAACCAAATATGGTCTTGAACTTTTCAGCATCCAGAACTGTAAGAAATAAACGTCTGATATTTAAGCTCCTCAGTCTATTGCATTTTGTTACAGCAGGCCACACTAAGTCAGTAATACAAAACTTGAGTTTCTCCTCCACATAATTTGTTCTTGTGGAGTGAAATAAGTTTTTAGAGGTGATATAAACAACACAACTAAAGTGCTTTAGACCTGAGTTCTAGGACTAGCATTGATCTGTCCATATAATTTTACATTATTTATTTATATTTTTATTTCACTTATCTGTAAAACATATTGTACTTAGATAAATTTTAAAGTACCTTCTTGCTTTTTAAAATTGTTTGATATTATGGGAACCATTGATAGAAGATGAATTAGTTTTTTTTTTTTAATTCCTAGGTACAATAGAATATGCTGGCTTGAGTTTGAACAAAATAGTTTCACAAATTTTGAACAAATTTTCTCACCAAAAATCATAGTTAGTTATAATTTGCTTCTTTTTTTCCTTTTATTCTGCTTTGTACATATAACTATATATGACAAGTATTAAGGTATTAAGGGGGTTAATAAATGATGTATCTATGTATACTTTTCAAGTTTGCAGCTATTTAACTTCATTAATGATAAAGCTGCTTAAAGCAAAAGGCTTTGATCTGTGGCCAAACTAGCTTTCTGTTATAACCTGCCCATGCCAACATCCTGACCCCTTACCCTTCTTATGTTATTCAGTTACATAATACACCTGAGGTAAAAAAAAAATCTGTTTGTAGATAAAACACATGCTGCCTCCCAGAGTCTATGGAAATGAGGGCAGCAAATTAAGTGCATATCTTCTGCAGAGTTTTACTAAATTACCTCCAGCAAGAAATGTGTTTCAATAGATGTCACTAAACAAGAAGCACTCTTTTAATAAGGGAGTGAGTGAGTCAAGTGGCCAGTAATGTTCCTCTAGTAGATATCACTTGGCATGAAAACATGAGGAGTGAAAAGTATTCCATATCTTTTGCAAGCAATAGGAACTCTTACATTGGGATCCACCTTTAATATGCTCATGAGCATCCTGTGCGTGTGTGTGCACATGAGTGCATGCATTTTTCTGGAAGTGGGTGCAGAGCCTTTGTTATAGTGGAATCAGTGGCCTGAAAATATACCATCCATGGATATGGACAGTTGAATTGGGCTATTTATCTAGTCATCCAGTAAAATAAATAGTGGGAATGAATTTATTTCCTCACTGAATCAAAATGTAAAGGTCAAAATTTTCAGTTATTTTGATATAAACTAGTAAGAGATTCAGTATACATCTAAGTACTTGTCTTTACATTCCTTTAGTTGATTTCAGGAACATGTACATCTTATGCTATATGTTAACCCTTTCCCTAAATTGGTAATGTACCCTGCATCTCACACACATAGAGTGGAGCACCATTATTACAGTAGAAGATGTTCAGCTAGATCTACCCATAAACATTAACATGAGTTCATCTTTATAGTAAATTTAAACCAATAATCCTTGGCAATTCTTTAAGTGGATAATAAATAACATGTATAAAAGGTGACACAGAAGGGATTTGGGAAGAATAATGGAAGTTGAAGTCATGCCAATGATTACCACGTTGAAATAGTGGCTTGCTGTTGCTTTCCTCTCTCTTCCCCTATTGCTTTCTCCTTTAGCTATCATTCCTCTGTTTGCCCCCTTCAATATGTCAGTACAAAAACATATTACAAAAAGAGACATATTGAAGACTTTTTTATTACATGAAAAAGTGTACTTTTCCATTTCACATTCAAGTAATACATTATTTACATAATTGCAGATGTCATAAGTCAGGTAATTTTGCCCATTAATTCATTGAATGAACATTTGTTAAACACCTTCTAAGTTACAGATGCTGAACTATGTTCAGGGAATACAGAAGTGAATAAAAGATCATACCTTTGGATAAATCTATGGTTTTGTCATCTCTATGTGTATACATATATACACATTTATTTTACAATTATATATAAAATATCTAAAAATAAAAAGGTAAATTAATAAATACATATAATAAAATAAATATAAGTATAGTATATATAAAATATTATCTGGATATACCCATGCTTATGTTAATATTCAAGTTAATGTAGTCAATCTTATTTAAATTTAAGTTTAAATATAATATTCAGCTTTTTAAAACAAATTAGGTATGAGAAAATGCCTTACTAAAGATAAGGCAACGGATACTTAGTGAAGCAGATATGTTGTTCCATTATTGTCAAATTTTTGCATAGCAAAAGAAAACTATGTATAATTTCTTTGTGATATATTCAGCCATGATACAACATTGAGCTATGAGCAAAATCCTCCTTTTGCCAAATTCTACAGTCAGACTGAGGTACAAAGAAGGCCAGCTTACTTTCCAAGGTCAAATTATGAGTCAGAAGCTGGTTAGTCAATAGAAAAGAAGACACTTCTGATTTGTAAATCCTTTACTGTAACTACTTGATAATCCACTTATACTTGACAAGCATTCAGTACTACAGCTACTAGTCTTTTTACATTTTTCATCCAAAACTATAGTAAATAGCAGTGACTACATTGCTGTGAAATCCTGTAAACAGGATTATCCTCAAGTACTCTTTCTGCAAACCTCAACCCATATAAAATTTCCAAAAGGAACAATTTAAATTTGGTGAAATATATAGTTTTTAGTGAAAAAAAAAAAAAAAGAGTAACAAAGGCTCCCATAAATCACAAGTTAAGGCAATTTAGGAAGAATACAATGATCATATGGAGCCTTATTGTATTATGTAGATGGAATAAAAAATATCAAGAACAAAATTTGACACCATAAACAGGACATAAAATTAATTATTTACTAATTGAAAGAATCTGGGAGGTCTAGTGGCATAGGTAGTAAATATTATATTTTATCTTCTTTACTAAAGGCCAATAACATGTACCTATAATGATGTTTTATTCTGTGCAATATGAAGTAGAGTCCAACAGACCTAATGTTTTCAATGAGAGAAAAGAGTTGTCAAACTTGGAACAGCCTGCTGTTCCATTATGATGTGGACTAGAAATAATGGTTACTTCTATATATAGATAAAAGATCATTTAATTTTCTAGTTTTATGAACTATTTAATATTTACAAATTATTAAAATATTCAGAACACTACCAGAAACAAAAAGAACTAATTAACATAGACTTGGAGAATCGGATTGGGGAGACTCTGAATGTTTCCTTGGTGAGGTAATGATGACCTGGCATTATATTTCCTTTCCAATACTCCAGCTTGGTTGGGGGAGGGGCATCCACTATGACTGAGGCTTGAGTAGGCTGTTTTCCCCTCATGGTGTAAACTAGGCTGACAGGAAGTTTGGACTGGTGGAGTCCACCACAGCTCAGCAAAACCACTGTAGCCAGACTGCCTCTCTGTATTCCTCCTCTCTGGGCAGGGCATCTCTAAAAGAAAGGCAGCAGCTCCAGTCGGGGGTTTATAGGTAAAACTCCCATCTCCCTGGGACAGAGCGCCTCAGGGAAGGGGTGGTTGGTGCAGCTTCAGCAGACTTAAACGTTCCTGCCTGCCAGCTCTGAAGAGAGCAGCAGATCTCCTAGCACAGGGCTCCAGCTCTGCTAAGAGACAGACTGCCTCCTCAAGTGAGTCCCTGACTCCCGTGCATCCTGAGAAGGAGATACCTCCCGGCAAGGGTCGACAGACACCTCATACAGGATAGCTCCAGCTGGCATCTGGTGGGTGCCTCTCAAGGATGAAGCTTACAGTGGAAGGAACAGGAAGCAATCTTTGCTGTTTTGAAGCCTCTGCTGATGATACCCAGGCAAACAGGGTCTGGAGTGAACACCCAGCAAACTCCAGCAGACCTACAGAAGAGGGGCCTGACTGTTAGAAGGAAAACTAACAAACAGAAAGGATTAGCATCAACATCAATAAAAAGGACATCCACACAGAAACTCCATCTGAAGGTCACCAGCATCAAAGACTGAAGGTAGATAAATCCACAAAGATGAGGAAAAACAAGTGCAGCAAGGCTGAAAATTCCAAAAACCAAAATACCTCTTCTCCGCCAAAGGATCACAACTTCTTGCCAGCAAGGGAACAAAATTGGATGGAGAATGAGTTTGACAAATTGACAGAAATAGGCTTCCGAGGATGGGTAATAAACTCCTCTGAGCTAAAGAAGCATGTTCTAACCCAATGCAAGGGAGCTAAGAACCTTGAAAAAAGGTTAGAGGAATTGATAACTAGAATAACCAGTTTAGAGAAGAACATAAATGACCTAATGGAGCTGAAAAACACAGCACAAGAACTTCGTGAAGCATATACAAGTATCAATAGCCAAATCGATCAAATGGAAGAAAGGATATCAGAGACTGAAGATCAACTTAATGAAATAAAGTGTGAAGGTGAGATTACAGAAAAAAGAATGAAAAGGAATGAACAAAGCCTCCAAGAAATATGGGACTATGTGAAAAGACCAAACTTATGTTTGATTGGTATACCTGAAAGTGACAGGGAGAATGGAACCAAGTTGGAAAACACTCTTCAGGATATTATCTAGGAGAACTTCCCCAACCTAGCAAGACAGGCCAACATTCAAATTCAGGAAATACAGAGAACACCACAAAGATACTCCTCGAGAAGAGCTTCCCCAGGACACAAAATTGTCAGATTCACCAAGGTCAAAATGAAGGAAAAATTGTTAAGGGCAGCCAGAGAGTAATGTCAGGCTACCCACAAAGGGAAGCCCATCAGACTAACAGTGAATCTCTCTGCAGAAACCCTATAAGCCAGAAGAGAGTTGGGGCCAATATTCAACTCTCTTAAAGAAAAGAATTTTAAACTCAGAATTTCATATCCAGCCAAACTAAGCTTCATTAGCAAAGGAGAAATAAAATCCTTTACAGACAAGCAAATACTGAGGGATTTTGTCACCACCAGGCCTGCCTTTTAGAGCTCCTGAAGGAAGCACTACATGTGGAAAGGACAAATGGTACCAGCCACTGCAAAAACATACCAAATTGTAAAGACCATTGACACTATGAAGAAAGCGCATCAACTAACGGGCAAAATGACCAGCTAGCATCACAATGGCAGGATCAAATTCACACATAGCAATATTAACCTTCAATGTAAATGGGCTAAATGCCCCAATTAAAAGGTACAGACTGGCAAATTGGATAAAGAGTCGAGACCCATCAGCGTGCTATATTCAAGAGACCAATGTCATGTGCAAAGACATACACAGGCTCAAAACAAAGGGATGGAGGAATATTTACCAAGCAAATAGAAAGCAAAAAAAAAAAAAAAGCAGGGGTTGTGATCCTAGTCTCTGATAAAACAGACTTTAAACCAACAAAGATAAAAAAAAAAAAAAAAAAGAAGAAGGGCATTACATAATGGTAAAAGGATCAACGCAACAAGAAGAGCTAACTATCCTAAATATACATGCACCCAATACAGGAGTACCCAGATTCAAAAAGCAAGTTCTCAGAGACCTACAAAGATACTTAGACTCCCACACAATAATAGTAGGAGACTTTAATATCCCACTGTCAATATTAGAGAGATCAATGAGACAGCAAATTAAGAAGGATATTCAGGACTTGAATTCAGCTCTGGACTAAACAGACCTAATAGACATCTACAGAAATCTCTACCCTAAATCAACAGAATATACATTCCTCTCAGCACCACATTGCACTTATTCTATAATTGATCACATAATTGCAAATAAAATACTCCTTAGCAAATGCAAAAGAACTGAAATCATAACAAACAATCTCTCAGACCACAGTGCAATTCAATTAGAACTCAGCATTAAGAAACTCACTCAAAATCACACAACTACATGGAAACTGAGCAATCTGCTCCTGAATGACTACTGGGTAAATAACAAAATGAAGGCAGAAATAAAGACCTTCTTTGGAAACAATGAGAATAAAGACACAACGTACTGGAATCTCTGGGTCACATTTAAAGCAGTGAGTAGAGGGAAATTTATAGCCCTAAATGCCCACAAGAGAAAGGAGGAAAGATCTAAAATTGACACTCTAACATAAAAATTAAAAGAACTATAGAAGCAACAGCAAACAAACTCAAAAGCTAGAAGAAGACAAGAAATAATTAAGATCAGAGCAGAACTGAAGGATATAGAGACAGGAGAAATCTTTCAAAAAATCCATGAATCCAGCAGCTGGTTTTTTGAAAAGATCAACAAAATAGACAGACTGCTAGCCAGACTAATAAAGAAGAAAAGATAGAAGAATCAAATAGATGCAATAAAAAAGATATAGGGGCTATCACCACTGATCCCACAGAAATATAAACTACCATCCAAGAATACTATAAACACCTCTATGCAAATAAACTAGAAAATCTAGAAGAAATTGATACATTTTTTAAAGCCCAGTAGTCATCCAGGTAAATTTTTGGTTTGAATTAAAGGTCCTGCGCCTTAAAGAAGCTTTGAAAATTAATTTCCTAGGAGTTGCATTTCTTTATTTATAGTAAAGTTCACATTCCATAAAGTCCATGTGATTGAAACTAATGGTGTAAAATTGTCAAATTGCCTCCATCTTATTTTTTTCAGATGTTTACTGCATTCTTTTGTTCATGACATTGTGTAAAAATTATAGTAAGGGATTCTAAGACTATCAGAAAGAGACTTTGATTTCAAAGGTCAATAATCTTGGGGTGATAAGATTTTAACATTGAAATGAGGGGGAGACTTTTGCTGTGATAAAGGGTAGGATTTGAACAGATGAAAGGGAAAAATGGTAATCAAGAGCACAAAATTAGGGCACTTTGCAGCATATTCAGAAAACCTTATACAGGAATTGTCTGTCTGACATGTGAGTCATGTAAAGGATATTGTGGACAGGAGATAAAGTAGGAAAGACTGGTTGAGGCAAGACCACAAAGAGCCTTAAAGATCAGACTTGGAGGAGTTTGAATTATGTAGTACAAGAGAGTACTAGCTCTCAGTCTCTTCAATAGCCTTTCTCTATTCTGCCTTCCTGGGCTACAGAGGCTGCAAAGTTAGATATCATGTTTCCTATACTGCTATGTAGCTAGGATTCTCATTGAAAATTACATTCTACCAATTTGATAGACTTGAGTGAAATTGGAAATTAGAATTTTTTTTTTTTTTTTTGCAATCATGTTCATCTTTCCAGGTTCTTACTTCATGGATGCCAAGCAGCCAACAGTATGCCAAGGAGAGGATAGCGATGGTTTCATTGCTAGGTGATGTGTTCTATGGGCATATCCCAATTCCCCATTATCCTGAGTAGGCAGACTCCCCTGGTTAGTCAATTTGCTAGTGTTGTTATGGAGATTATTTCTCAAGGCCCTGCCTGTAATCTGTTCAACCATTTTGTAAGCACCCAATTCTTCATCTTAAGTAAATTTGAGATAGAGACATTTATGTGTCAGGCAACTGAATCCTGACAGAAACACTGAATTTACTAGACAATGAGGAGACCCCGTATGTTTGAAGGATTTTGAATGAATTATATATAATACCTTACACCTGATTGACTTTCTCAGTTATGTTTCATTTAAGCCAATTAAGACTAAGTTACATTTTATGCTGGATCGATAAGATGAAGAATAACTAATATTGAAGTTAAAAACAGATGAAGCTCCAAATGCAATGTGCACCCTAGTAGTAGAGAATTGATTGTGAGTTTGAAATTTCACAGGCATTGTCTTCCTAATGTAGCAGCCCATAAATGCAAGGAGGACAATGTACAAGTCCTCCTGGCATAGGAACAAAGTAGTTGGAAAAAACAGTTTTATATCTCCATTTTTGCCTAGAGAATTCTAAGCCATTTATTTTTGCATGGGGAAGCAGAAATAAAATATAGTGCAAATCTGTGCATGTGAATCTTTCTGGTTTTTAATTGTTTTCTTTGGCTGAGAAATAATAAACATCAATGGGAAGAAACAATGATGATGAGCTGGTGAGTTACTTTTCTACTGTTTTGAACCACTGAGAACAATACTGTGTCTGAAAGAAACAATCAGTTGTGGATTATCAATTTTAACTCTTCTTAGCCATTAAATAGAAACTGGTAAAAAGGAAACACATGAGTGAGGTTTTCTTTTGGTTTGGTTGTTTGTTTTCTTTCTTTTTCTTTTTCTTTCTTTTTTTGAGATGGAGTCTCTCTCTGTCGCTTGGGCTGGAGTGCAGTGGTGGGATCTCGGCTCACTGCAACCTCTGCCTCCCAGGTTCAGGTGATTCTCCTGCCTCAGACTCCCAAGTAGCTGGGATTATAGGTGCCCGCCACACGCCCGGCTAATTTTTGTATTTTTAGTAGAGACAGGGTTTCACCACGTTGTCCAGGCTGGTCTAGAACTCCTGACCTCAGGTGATCCACCCACCTGGGCCTTCCAAAGTTCTGGGATTACAGGTGTGAGCCACTGGACCCAGCCTTGAGTGAGGTTATCAATCCATCACTTTTTAAGCTTCTAGGTTGGAAAAAAAAAATTGAATCTAGTCCGTGGCCATCATATCAAAAGAACATCAGATTGCTGGTGCTAATAAAACTATGAACAGAAAAATGGAGAAAGCCAGCATTCATCTTAAAGAGGCTTATTTTCTCCATTCCAGCCTGTTTTATGTCAGCAAAATAGAGCTGCCAGGAGACAGCCTCTACCTCCAGCTGCCTGGACACTGTGACTGAAGCTGCTATATACTTGCTCTCCTGGTGTGACCTAGATCAGGGGCCACACTTCACCAGAAGACCTAACTATTTCTGGGATGGAAGACTTTCGGTCTCCCATCACTCTCCCTCCCTATAGGGTTCATAAGGCCTAGAACACTTGCTTAGGGTCTTAGTTCACACAGATGGAAAGGAGAGAAGTCCTCATTTATGTAATGGAAGGTTTGCAGGGATATTAAATTATAACATTCTGTTTTCAGAGTAGGTGAGGAGCCCAGGAGACTAGAACTCATTATGTTTCTATGTTCCTATTAAAAGGTTATATTCTCTAGAGCAGTAAATGGAAACCTTCACATTTCAGGATAAATACTTTATAAGAACCAAAATTACTTCAGACTAAGAAGAAGGGAATTATACATTAGTTATGATGGTTTTCACAATTAAAAACAACCAGCCAAGATAAAACAAGTTGGATGAGGAAAAAAAGAACATACACTTCACAAAAGTATATTGATATTCATTATTTGGTTGAAGGACATTCTTAGTAAAAAATGATGTATCAGAGATTTAGAATATAAATAAAGAACATCTACATTAATCTATTAACACACACTCCTTTGGAAATTAGAAATAAAACAAAAGGAAATTTTAAAAAAAAAAGGTAAAATTACTTTTCTAACAACATAAAGAGTTAGTAACAAGCACAAGAGTCTTAACTTTGTGAATGAATGAGCTTTGAGGCCAACACTAGCTTTGGCATTTGCTAGCTGTATGTCTTCATGCATATTGTGCAATCTCTCCATGTCTCAATTTTTTAATCTACCTTATATTCCCCATTTTCTTTTCTCCTCCAGAGATTAGCACATAAGGGTAGAGAAAATATATCTTATTATTAATGGGTAAACGTAGACACATTTATTTCAAATTTTGTAATTTTCTCAAACATAAAAATTTAATATGGCTACTTTAAAATTAAATTATTTAATGTTGCTTGTTTTAAATAATGGAAAAGTATTGACTTACAGTTATTAGAGTCTTTTCTTCTTAATAATCAAGGAAATAATTAACCTACTCTAACTATGCTAACCAAAAGAAAAGCAACTGATATTAATATCAGTGCCTTTTTACTTTTTCCACTCTGTAATAATTTTATAAATCAGGTTTTTAAAATTTATTTTAATTATACAAAAAATATACCTTCATCACAAAAATTCAAATAATAACAGTGTCTATTCTGCATGTAATGGTAAAGATTCTAAAATTTTAGCATTAATTTCTATGTCTGCTAAGGCTTTTGTTAGGTACCCTTTATCAAGCTAAAGAATTTTCCTTAGCCAAGCCTTAGTGAATAGTGTGTTCTTTAAAATGTACTTTAAACTTTATTAGTCTTTTTGAAATACTTTTCTCTTTTATTTGTAAGTCTTATTAATTACATTAACAAATTTTTGATGTTCAACAATTGTTACATTTCTAATATAAAACCCACAGTTCATGATGTATCATTCCTTCATTACACGTATTATAGCTGGATCGAATCTGTTCTTATTTTATCATAGTTCAGTTAGAATATTCTGTCTTTTCAAGTGAGATTAGCCTATAACTTTTGCTTTTATGTCATTCTTGGAACCATAGTCATGTTGATCTTAATGAACTGGGGACATTTTCCCCTTTTTCCTGCTCTAATGCAGTTTATTGGAACGCAAAGGACTGATTGGTAATCCTCACTGTTGAATACCTCGGGCTAATGCTCCTATTTTAGGTGAATGCAGCAATGTTTTCACTTTCTTCTATGTTATTGCTCAGAGTTTCCAATTTTTCTTGAGCTTTTATGAATATTTTTAAAAATCTTATTTCTCATTTAGACATTCAAATTTATTGGTATAAAATTCCATATCATGTAGGGTACAATTAAAAATAAATGAAAACAAAATAAAATTATGTTCTATAAGCATGTATGCTCTTCTCATTCTTAGTAGTGTATATGCATCTTAGTAGTATCTTTTTTTCTTGATAAGCTTTGCCAAACCATTTATTTTTATATATTATTTAAGATCAGCTTTTTATTTTTTAATCAACTCTAATAAGTTATTCTTTCTGATTCATTAATTTCTGTCCACATTTTTATTTACAGCTTGTATTATACCATCTTTGTGTTTCTTTCATTGATATTTTCCTAGTTTATTAAGTGAGAAATTTTTGTTCAATTATTTTAAAGCATTATTGCATTTCCACCAATATACTGATGCTCTAGCTTTACCTTTTTTCCCTGTGTTTATTGGATTCAATATGTAGGGAAGTCATAGAAATTTGTTTTCAATTTTAACTTCTACTTTGATTGACTCTTGAACACAAGAGCTATTTAAAAGAGAATTTAAAATTTTTCGAGTGAATAAAGTTTTTAAAAATTTCCTTTTATTTCTAAATGTATGGTTTGTGGGAAGTAAATGTGATTTTTGTGAATTTTGCATTTTGAAAATTTTAGAAATTTTTTTCTCGTGTACTAAGTGGTCACATTTAGTGAATAGCTCAAGTGAATTTTAAAACAATGTATACTCTATATTTAAGGCTTATAAGGTATAAGGAAATATGTATCTCTGTATCTCCATCTGGCTCTACTTTTACTTCTATATCTATGCATTGTAACTTAAGTTCTGTCTCATCATCATGATTTCCTGAAATAATATTTTTAAATCTTCTATTATTTTGAATCATAAAATTTCACCTCTTGTTTCATTCAGTTTTTGCTTTAAATATTTAAGCTGTGTTTTAGGTGATGCTTTGTTAGGTTATATAAAGATTTGCTTTACCAGATCTTTGTGAATCAACGTGAAATATTCTACTACTTGTAAATAAGCATAAGTTAACATTAGGTGAACATCACTCCAGACACTCTCTATGAATAACTAGAAAAGTAAAATGTATATGGGTGGTAAATACATAAACAGACAGAAACAGATAATTAACTTTTATCTGGGTGATATATTATGCTGTATTTACTTTAACACATTTGGTCTTGAAGTTTATTTTTCTATCTTTTAATATTCTGAAACATGAATAACTTCTCATTACCTTTTTCCTGTTATATCTTTTTGAAAATCCTAGATGATTAGTCTCACTCTGTTGATGTATATTATGAATGTAGTGATGTAGTTTATGTATAGTTGCACTTGTAGATTGTGTCTTGGTCTTATTAGATGTTTTGTCTTGCTAATAACATATAGCAGGGTATTTTTCCAAACCAATGTGAAAATGTTTCTCTCTCTTTTTTTTTTTTTTTAATAAATCTGCTTTGGCATTTGAAAAAGCTATTCCAAGTTTTAGTAATTTTTTTAAAAAATTTTTTTTATTATTATACTTTAAGTTCTAGGGTACATGTGCATAACGTGCAGGTTTGTTACATATGTATACTTGTGCCATGTTGGTGTGCTACACCCATCAACTCGTCAGCACCCATCAACTCGTCATTTACATCAGGTATACTCATTTACATCAGGTATATTTCTCTTTTACCCATCAACTTGTCATTTACATCAGGTATGTTTCTCTTTTAATAGTAAAACTTAATACGTTCACATGAGCATATTTACATTATTTTGATTGCTAACGTGTTTTCACTATTCCTACAATTTTATTTTATTTTATATTACAATGGTAAGTTTGAGTTCCTTTATTTTCTTTCCTTCCTTTCATCTTTCCTTCTTTTCTTCCAGAGTTTTACCTGTCTCACAGTTATACAGTTAAATAATTGTAATTTTTATATAATTATGGCCTATAAAATGTATCATCCCATTTCTATAATTCTATTTTTATATTCTAATGTATTTTATGTTTTCCTCTAGTTCTTTTACCATAGTTGTCTTTTTCTTTCATGAATTATTTAATTCATTTTTTATTGGTTGTATTTTGCCTTTTGTAATTTTTTAAACACAGTTTACAGGGCCTGAGGTTTGAAGTTGAGACATTTATATCTGTTGTCCTTATTAATAATTCTGAAATTCAAAAAGTTAGAAAATTAAAAGGTGTGTTTGTGTTTGTGTTTCTAAAATTTTGAACCAATATTATTTGGCAGCAAATTCTGACATAAGCTGATGAAAACCTATTTCTAATCTATATTTACTCTCTTAGGTGTGAATATTAATAAATTTTTCTGAAGAAACATTAATGCATGTGATAAGTCATTATGTGATCTTAGCCTGCTGACAAGCTTATGTAATAACAATACAGGCACAATATAATTGTATGTCATAAGATTATATCATATAATCTTTCTGGAATCTAGCAAATTTTGAATTACAGAATATTCCTTTTAGAAAACAAATTGTGGACCTATACACAAAGCAAGACCTATACACGTTTAGGGGCTAAAAAAAAGAAGACGAAGTAGAGTTGTATTCTCTCAGAATTTTGTAGATACTGTTTTAATGACTTTTGTTACTCAACTTTGGTATATCAAAGACTTAAGCAACTTATTCTAATTTATTTTTATTTTCTATGTAACTTATATTTTCCTGCCTGAATTTATGAATAATTTTTTTAATCACTGGAATCCAATAACTTAAAGAAAGCATGTGTCAGTGTGTATCTTTCTATATTAGCATTATAGCAGTTAGCATTAGCTATATTAGAGTTACCTATTAGCAGTGAGCCTATTTGATTCATACTTTCAGCTTTTTTCCCCTCATTTTACAGAAATTTTTATTTTCTAAATATGATTCAGTGATTCTGGAGTTTTTATGATCTATTTTTTGGTTTCTCAAATTTAGGAACAATAATCTTTATGTTGGATCATTTTTACCCTTTTAAACTTATTTATTGTAATTATTTCATATTTCTTTTTCCAGAAATTATTTGACTTTGTCTATAATCAGTATATTTTGTCAATTTACATTTACTTATTATTTTTGTAAGGTTACACTGATTAACTCAATGGTTTCTATTTTCATTGCTTTCTATTACCTAATTAACTCACCTATGAGGTCTTCATAAAATTCATTGATATTGTAAGTGCTTATCTAGAATAAATATCTACACAGGATTCCACTTTCCCATTTTTGTGACTGTTTTCTTTTACAATGGCTTCTTGACAGGTCTTTTGCATGTTATATATTCTTTTCTCAAATTGTTTTGGTAAGTGTGGTTTCGATGTCTTTTTTTTTTTTTTTTCTTCATTTTGCTCATACTTCATGGGAAAGATTCATTCACTCATTTTGTCTGATTTAATGATGATAAAGTCTCAGTGATATGCTCTCTACTTTTTGTTCTCTTGTCTTCCTAACTAAGCTAGGGATTGAGGATTGTGTTCTATCTACTTTTTGGGAGCCTGAGGGTAAAGATAGTGAGTAGAAAAATCTCAGCAGTCTTTGGCATTCTTACTTGAAGAATCTACTCTCTGTTTTAGATTTTTCCTTTTCAGGTCCACTTTCTTGTCTAAGTAATCTACCTCTGGAGGACTCTCCTCACATGTCACATTGCCTTCCTGGTAAAGCGGGAGCTCTGAACTATGGCCAGATCTTGTCTTATGTTTGTTGTTGTTGTTATCTTCTGAGATTCTTGGTGACAGAGGTCAGAAAATTCGTTTTTAATCTCTAGTCCTTTCTTCATTCCTTAGTTGCACGATTTGGGGCAACTGTTTTTGCCTTCCCTTGACTGTTTCTTCATCTGTAAAATCAGAATAATATAGCATTTATTCATTTTCATAAGAAAGTTGATCATGTCAATATAGGAAATACAAAGTGAGAATTAGCTATTTTATCAGTTGAGGAAATAAAAGGCCTACCAACAAAGACAGATCTTTTTGTAATCAATACGGGATGAAAGAAAAATCAGTGTATTTGTATGCGGCCTACAGGAGTCTAAAATGTCAGGATGAAATTTCACATTTCATTTATTCAATGATATGGTTTAACTTTGTGTTCCCACCCTAATCTCATCTTCAATTGTAATCCTCATAATCCCCATGTATTGAGGGAGAGACCTGGTGGGAGGTGAATGTATCATGGGCGCAGTTTCCCCCATGCTGTTCTTGTGATAGTGAGTGAGTTCTCATGAGATCTGATGCCATTATAAGTATTTTACAATTCCTCCTACATGAACAATCTCTCTCTCATGCTGCCATGTACAATGTGCCTGCTTCCCCTTCTGACACGATTGTAAGTTTTCTGAGGCCTCCCCAGCCATGTGGAACTGTGAGTCAATTAAACCTCTTTCCTTTATAAATAACTCAGTCTCAGGGAAGTTCTTTATAGCAGTGTGAGAACAAACTAATACGTACAGCAAACCAAACAAAAGAGGCATAAAACTCATCTCTGTAGGAAACACATGGTTATTTCAGGAGATAGACTCCCAGGTTAACTGCAGAGGTATGTGATTACATTTTCAGGGCTGATGAAGTCCATGATTTTGGAGATATCTCTGCATTGTATAACTGGAGACTGGGTTTATCTGGGTCCTGAAGAGATTGATTTACATTCTATAATGTCAATTAAGACTTAGGACCATTATGTTTTCAAGGAAACCCTTACAGTCACCACATTATAATTATTCAACCCTGAATCTGTTCCTATTGAAATAGTGCTAGAGTGATAAAGGGGGATTATTTTCTACTTCTGCACTGCTTCTAGGATTTGGGAGTAGGAATAGAAGTCACACTAAGCCATATCACAGATTATGTGTAAGATTTTGCACCATTCCTAATTTGTTGTTGATGAATTGTTTGTTCATTATTAAAATTCTTTTTTTATTTCTTGCTTTTTATTTTTGGCATTGAGAAAGAGTTTTGTGATCCATCTTCACTCTGCCATTTTGCCTAGAAATGCAGCTTTTAATTTTTTTCTACTAAGAAAAATATAACCCTTAGATTCATATTTAAAAGAGGTTTCAATGGGCTGAAAAGTATGTTCAAGAGAAATCAAATTAAGAGACCTTACTAGGCACATGTACTGACATTTATATGTAAACAATTTGTTTTAAAGGAAACTGCAACTGAAAATTGTTGCTCTTGGCAGCATGTAGCCCTTCACTGCTTTCATAGCTTTGTGCTGACATCTAAGTGTTATTTAAAATGACCAGACCAAAACTGGTGACTCTCTGTTGAAGGGCACGAGCTCATCAGCCCACATTAATACAGAGGGCAGTTGAGCAACCAGTGTTCTGTATTCAGTCACCTGTAACTTCTTATACCAACACATTTCTCACAATGGTGCCATCTCTAATGAAATTTAGGAGGGAAGAAAATCTGCAAATTAGCAATGCGTCACTTAAAACTTCCTGCTTGCTATTTTTATAGCTTCCCTCTAGAAGCTCATCTTACTTTCTGTAATCATCAACAGAATGAATCACTTGCTCGTTGTTAACCTTTTATCTCCATGAAGTGAAGGTGACAATGAAACACTTCTCTGTAAGACTTCCTTGGCAGCTGTCCCACAATGCCTGCTGGCCTGTTTTGATCCCATTCCATATGTCCACAATTTAAGTGGCAATACAACTCTCTCTGAATTGTATCATACAGCACTGCAGGGCACAATGCTGTGTTACCTGCTTTTGGAAATAATCTTTTCAGCTTATTTCAATTTTCACATTAAAGAACTGGCTGCCTGAAACTTGATGATTACAGACTTGTAAGGACAGGATCAAACAGAAGAAGATGCTAGCAGGAAGTCAAATGTGAGAGCATTATTCTGCATGCATAATAGAGTCTTTGTCCACTTTTAATAAATTTGAAGCCATTGGTAGTATTATTGACTCAGACATATCACTGCAGTTAGCTATTCTTACAAACTAATTCTAATGAAATGCTTAAGTGTAATACCTTACAGAGAAGTAATTTCAAAGGAGTATTAACAAATATTTATTAATTGTTGAAGAGTTTAAAGAGTTAATATATAAATGGATTCTTCTCTAGAAAACTTCCTATTTAATGAATGAAAAAGAAAAAAAAGTAGTCAATTATTTGTCTCTTGATTAAAGACTCTGAGTAATGATTTTCTTCTAGGAAGAATTTCGTTTTCTTTAAATGAAATTAATGTTAGTGAACATTGTTATCTTTTTGCTTAATCTGTTGTGTTTATTTTGTTTTTATCTGTAACTTTCTAGAATGACTGTTTGTTAATTTAGTAATTAATCAGTGATGAAACAATTTTTCCTGTCAGTGTATTTATAAATGAGAAAGTAAAGATCCATTACTATTGTTAAGGATTTATTTTTCTGTTTGGTGAAAAACAATTTACTTGAAAGCCTGTTTATTCTTAGTCACCACAGGTTAATAAACATAAATTTTGACACTCAAAGCAGGTAAATTAAAAGACTTGTTAGTTTAATATTTAAAGCAACCGTTTCACAGTGTATTTCCCTGTAAATACTTTGAATATATTTTAGTGTGCTAGTGATTGAAGAAGAAAATTATTCATTTAATGATCATACATTTTTTTCATGAACACAGCAGAAATTCATTTTAAATTTTGTCACTACAATATTTTAGTTCATTTGTTATTAATTCTTTTTCCATGGTTGCTATCAAACTCCATTTGAAAAGTTACCTTAACTTCAAAGTTAATCAAAATGGTATTAACATACAGCTGAATACCTCTTTACAAACAAATCTTAATACCTTCTTTGGGCCCATGAGTACATATAGGTATGATAAAACTGTGTATCTATATATATTACTTTAAACATAGGATGCCCATCTTTTTTATCCTCACAACTTGTGTCAAGTTGAATTTCCTTAGTAGAGACCTGTCTTAGTCTGTTTATCCTATTATAATAAATTGCCACAGACTGGGTAATTTATAAGTAACAGAAATTTATTTCTCACAGTTCTGAAGGCTAGGAAGTATACCAAGGCACTGGTATCTAATGAGTGCTTTCGTGCTCTGTCCTCACATGGTAGAAGGGCAGAGGAGAGCAAACCCACTCCTCCAAGCCCTTTTTATAATGGCATTACTCCATTTCTGAGGATGGAACCTTCATCACCAAAGCACTTCCCAAAGGCCCCACCTCCCAAAAGTGTTGCATTGGGGATACCTTTTCTAATATATGAATTTTGGGTGACACTTTCAGTCCATAACAAAACCATTTAATTCAGTTGTTTTACAAGTGGTAGGCATTCAATAAGTTCTGGTTAAGTTATTGACTTGAACATGTGTGACAACATTGCCAAAGAGGCACTGAGCATAAATTCATTTGAAGACTTTTCCAAAAGTCATAACTAAGTTGAGTGTGCTATATTAACATAAACTTAGTGTTTGCCTATCAGTTTCTTACACTCAATTACCTTATCTCTAAAAATTTATCATTGCATACTTATCCTCATACCCGACAAATGATGATATGAAGGCCTTCCCTGAAAACTTTTGCTTTGTCTCTTCTAAATTTCATCAGTGTACCATCTTCTTTTATGATATATTGGAGCAATCAAGTGAAAGGCTTACATTGTAATTTGACTTGCATATTTTCACGGAGCTTTTCATTACTTTTTAATAATTTACCCCAAATCCATTATTTCTCTGCAATATAGTGGGTCATAAATAAAGCAACCTCCTGATCTCATAAAACTTGCTTTTTACCCCTATGTTTTCTTAAACACTCACAAAAAATAGTAAGTAGTAAAACATAAAACTTATGAATGAAATAGAGAATGGAAGACAACTAAAACTTACCCTTTCATTAAACATTAAACATTAACAGGTAACATTAAAATATTGTAGAAACCATAAAATAATAATAATAATAATGGCTGATATTCATTGGAAACTTATATACAGATTTACTATATACAAAATAAACCATACCTGGATATTGATTGCTATTGCCACTTAAGAGATACAAAAATCTGGGACCCAGAGAAAAGTGTGTTTGAGATTCTTGGATATTAAAAACTATGATTACAAAACTGAATTATTACTTGAGTAAAATTCAATACGAAGTTTTAAGCCTGACATTCAAATCTTTTTATAATCTACTTTTTAAGTTATTATTAATTTTCTACTTGATATCTCACACGATGGTCATTTTCTTCATCGCACTGAGCTAGTGTGCGATAGGCAGTGGGAAACCGATTTAGAAGTAAAAAGACTTGGAGTCTAGTTTCTATGTGACCTTGTGAAAGTTTCTAGGTTTCTAAATACTCCTTTGTGAAATGAGAAGATTGTACCATTCTCTGATGCTATTACCAAATCTTATCATCTGTACATTTTCTTTCTCCTTTTTTTGTTGTTTTTTATTTGTTTTGTTCTTCTTTAGCCTAAAACTTCACCTTAAAGTTTATCTCAATTTCTCAGATTTCCAAATCACCATAGCATAAGATAACTACTTTGATTTGTAGTGGTATGAACTTATATACTTTATTGTCATTTCAAGTTTCCCTTACTGTATGACCTGTGGCAGAGGAAAAGTAGTGGAGCGAGAAGTCAAACCGAAGCCAATGCTTATGTATTTGGAGTGGGAAGTGAAGCATAAACTGTGAGATGAAAAAGATAGTGTATATAAAGTACCAATAAAAGCAAGTCAAAAATCATGGAATAGCAAGCAGGAAATAATGAGATATGACTTTGGAGATTTTGAAGGACAGGATGGTGATTATGAAGGAGAATATGTTGTTGCGGGCCAGGTTCATGCTTATTGTAGAATTCCATTAGTTCTTAGAGTGATTCTGTGTGGTCTTCAATAGAAATTGAAGGTAATTTTGGTGAGGAGTCTTGTGTTACAGATAGTTAACTGGTTAGCTCTCAGCTGCCTATAGGTCAGAGTCTCCAAGAAGCTTCTTAAAAATACTCAGTTTAAATTATTTTGTAAATGCTATTTTTTATACTTTTCAGTCTAATGAAATTTTTACTACTTTTTTTAGGGATTTCTTTAAACTTCTAATATTGGAATAATTCCAGACTTACAGAAAAATTGCATGAGTTTTGCAGACAGCTGCCTTACAGCCTTCACCCAGCATCCCCCAATGTTAACATTCCACATGACTGTGGGAAAATTAATAGAGGAGTTAATATTGGTACAACCATACTGAAGAAACTATAGATCTTTAGCAGGTTTTGCCCATCTTCTCTATCAACATCATTTTCTGTTTGAGAATCTGATGCAGGTCATGTCTTTAGTTGTCATGTCTCCTTAGTATCCTTTAATCTTTGTACATTCCTCAGTCTTTCCTTGCTTTCATGCTTTTAAAGAGAACTGGCCAATTATTTTACAGATGTCCTCAGTTTGGGTTTGTCTGATGTACTTTCACGATTAGGTTGAGATTGTGAATTTTTGACATGTACACCACAGAAGAGTTATGCCATTCTAACAGTGCTATACCAAGAGTACATGAAGTTAATATATCATAACACTGGTGATGTTAACTTTGATCAGTTGGTTAAGATAATGTCAACTCAGTTTCTCTACTGTGCAATTACTAGATTTGTCTGTAATTAATAATTATGTTGAGTGAGATACTTTGAGACTGTGCAAACATCCTGTTTCTCTTCAAATTTTCACTCATAAATATTAATATTCATAGCTGGACCTTGCCTACAACAATTAATACGGTGGTTTTCTAATGATGGTTTTATATTTCCCTTATTCATTCTAGATTTAACCATTGAAATTTTTCTGTAAGGAATTACTCTCCCATATCCCCCATTTATTTATTTATTAAAAAGTTTATTGATATCACTATGATCTCATGGACATTTATTTTATGGAATTTAATCCAATACTTTTATGATTTATTGTGTTGTCGAAATTATTCTATCTTTAGCTAATAGATACTCTTTCAGAATAGCTTCTGTGCCTTTTTCACATGCTCTCATCCTTTACTGTGCATATATTTATTCCTGATGCCACATAATATTCCAGGTTTCATCTTGCGTTTTGCCTGCTCATAGTCTGGTATCAAACACTTCACAAAGGAGATCTGGTTATTTATATTGGAGAATAATGTTTGGAAGCCAAGATATAGGTGTCAGTATGCTTGTGGCAACTGTGTCATTTTTTTCAGGCCCTCTCGGTGAACAGAGCTCACAAATATCTGCATGCATACTAATCCATGCATACACACACATAAATATGGATCTATGTAATTGTACGTATGTATCTATCTGTCAAAGCATGAATTTACTCTGATTCTAATCCAACACAACAGAGTTAAGGCTTTATATTTAAAGTAGACTTCTTGGAGGGGAAAAATGGTGGTTGGGAGGCAGGGCTAACTTGCAGCTCCCACTCAGACAGGCAGAACAGCACATGAAGGCTTGTATCATAAACTTTTGTTCCAAGAACTACTGCAGGAACATATCAGAAAAACTGAAGTAATTCACAGATCCTTTGAAAGAAGCCACTTGCCACTGTAAACTCTGTGTGACAGTTGAAAAACTGTGAGTGCTCAAAGTGTGAAACAGGGGGGAAGTTCACTTCTGAACACACATCCTCACTGGGGAACCTGAAAATTCAGATCATGGGAGAAGGATTTAACCATATGTAGGGTTGAAACAAATTTAGAGAGCTGAGCAAAATATAAAAGTAAAAGCAGCAGGAAGAGCCCTGTAGGCACTCCTGGTCCCCAGGGATGCCTAGGGAAGCCATTCCTGACTTTATGTCACAGAGATCCTTGGGGAGGACTGACAGTGGAATTGTCAGTAGAAAGACTACAGGTAAAATAAAGCTTCCATCTGAGATTTGTAATAGTTTGACCCAGCACAAATTTTCCAGGGCAGAATTGGCATGGGGGAAGTGAGGGCAGGCATGCAAATAGGAAGTGCAGGCAGGCAGGAAGGGGCAGGGCCTGAGAGTCCTGCTTACTTTCTCAGCAGAGAGACTTGTAGCCTGCAGCAAGATCTCAGCCATCCTCATCAGCTGTCTGGATGTAAACTTGGTGCTACTGGGGAGGCATGGTGGGAGTGAGACAGACTGGCTGCATGGGAGCAGGGTAAGGTCCGTCTCTGCCAGCTTTCCCACATTTTCCTAGCAACCAGTATGATGCAACAGAGGCAGCCATAATTCTGCTGGAAACACAACTTCATTGGCCTCAGAACTCACTCCCATCCCCACAGCAGCTGCAGCAAGCCCTGCCCAAAAGGAATCTTAGCTCAGACACACCTAACACTGCCCCCACCTGATGGTCTTTCTTTACCTGCCCAGGTAGCCAAAGACAAAAGACATAATCTCCTGGGAGCTCTATGACCTCACCCATCGCATGAGAAATGCGAATACTTATCCAGGTGACCTTAGGGCAAGTTTGTATACCCCCTATACTACAACAGCTCATGCTTTCTTGAAAGTGCCACCTCCTGGCTGGAGACCAATCAACTCAAGTCGTTACAAAACTCGTAAAAGAACAAACCCTACTCCAAGAAAAGAGAAAACATCTAATTTCACCACGTGTAACATCCTGGCTAACCAGTGGTCCTGAGTCTGTTCACATGACAACTTCACTGCTTCACAGGATTCCAGAAAACCAAGGAATCACCCTTAGTCTGGTTCACTCTGCTGCTACCTCCACCAGAGCAGGTGCTGGTATCCATGACTGAGAGACCTGAAGAGGCATCATATCACAGGACACTCCTCAGTACCAGCCAAGAGCCTAGTAGCTCTGCTGGATGGCTAAACCCAGAAGACCAATAACAATCACTGCAGTCCAGCTCTCAGGAAGCCACATCACTAGGGAAAGGGGGACAGTACCACATCAAGGGATCATCCCATGGATAAAATTACCTGAACAATATCCCTTGAGCCACAGATCTTTCCTCTGACATAGTCTACCCAAATGAGAAAGAACTAGTTAAACAATTCTGGTAATATGACAGAACAAGATTCTTCAAGCACTCCCAAAAGATTCCACTAGCTCACCAGTGATGGATCCAAACCAATAATAAATCTCTGAATTGCCAGAAAAAGAATTCAGAAGGTCGATTATTAAGCTATTCAAGGAGGCACCAGAGAAAGGTGAAAACCAACTTAAAGAAAAAAAAAAAAAAATGGACGAAAAATTCTCCAGAGAAAAATATAGCATAAATAAAAAGCAATCACATCTTCTGGAAGTAAAACACACAATTAGAGAAATGTAAAATACTCTGGACAGTTTTGACAGAAGAATTGAACAAGTAGAAAAAAACTTTCAGACCTCTAAGACAAGACTTTGGAATTAACCCAATCAGACAAAGACAAAGAAAAAAATTTAAAATAAATGAACAAAACCTCCATGAAGTTTGGGATTCTGTTAAGCAACCGAACCTAAGAATAATTTGTGTTGCCAAGGAAGAAGAGCCATCAAAAAGTTTGGAAAACTTATCTGAGAAAATAATCATGAAAAACTTCCCTAGCCTTGCTAGAGATCTACATATCCAAATACAAGAAATTCAAAGAACAACTGAGAAATTCATTACAAAAAGATAATCACCTAGGCACATAGTCATCAGGTTATCTAAAATCTAGATGAAGAAAAGAATCTTAGGAGCTGTAAGATGAAAGCCTCAGGTAACTTATAAAGGAAAACCTACCAGATTAACAACAGATTTGTCAGCAGAAATCCCAAAAGCTATAAGGGATTGGGGTCTTACACATAGCCTCTTTAAACAAAACAGTTAACAGCAAAGAATTTTGCATCTAGCAAAACTAACCTTCATAAATGAAAGAAAGATAAAGTATTTTCAGACAAATCCTGAGAGAATCTGCCACTACCAAGCTAGCATTAAAAGAACTACTAAAAGAAGTTCTAAATGTTAAATAAATAAATAAATAAACTTCAGAAACACACCAAAATTGAACCTTCCTAAAGCATAAATCTCAAAGTGCCTGTAAAACAACAATACAATAAAAAAGGACAAGGTATTCAGGCAACAGATAACACAATGCATCTCAATACTAATGGTTAATGTAAATGGCCTAAATACTCCACTTAAAAGATATAGAACGACAGAATGGATAAGCCATCATCAACCAAGTATCTCCTGTCTTTAAGAGACAAGCCTGACACATAAAGACTCACATAAACTTAAGGTAAAGGGGTGAAAAAATATTTTCCATGCAAATGGACACCAATAGTGAGCAGGAGTAGCTATTCTTATGTCAGATAAAACAGACTGTAAAGCAACACCTGTTAAAAAAGAAAAAAAAGGACATTACATAATGATAAAATATGCAGTTCAACAAGAAATTATCACAATCCTAAATGTATATGCACCTAATGCTGGAGCTCCCAAATTTATAAAACAATTACTACTAGACCTAAGGAATGAGAGAGACAGCAACACAGTAATAGTGGGGGATGTCAGTACTCCACTGACAGCACTACATAAGTCATCAAGTCATCAACAAAGAAACAATGGACTTATACTATACTCTAGAAGAAATGGACTTAACAGACACTTACATTACATTACATCCAACAACTGTAGAATATACATTCTGTTCCTCATTACATGAAACATTATCCAAGACTGTATCATAGGCCACAATAGAAGTCTCAATAAATTTAAGAATATCAAAATTATATCAAGTACTCTCTCAGACCACAGTGGGATAAAATTGGAAATCAGCTCCAAGGGGAACCCTCAAAACCACATGAACACATGAAAATTAAATAACCCACTCTCGATTAACAGTTAAGTCAAAAATGAAATCAAGGCTGGAGTATGGTGGCTCAGGCCTGTAATCCTAGCACTTTGGGAGACTGAGGCATGTGGATCACTTGAGGTCTAAGATCAGCCTGGCCAACATGGTGAAACCCTGTCTCTACTAAAAATACAAAAACATAGTGGGGCGTTGTGGCACATGCCTGTAATTTCAGCTCTTGGGAGACTGAGACAAGAGAATTGCTTAAATTCAGGAGGCGGAGTTTGCAGTGAGCCAAGATCTTGCCATTGCACTCCAACCTGGAAGGCAGAGCAAAACTTCATCTCAAAAAAAAAAAAAAAAAAAAAAAAAAAGAAAGGAAAAGAAAAAGAAAAAAAAATAGTAGAAATCAAGATGGAAATTTCAAAAATCTTTGGACTGAATGATAATAGTGACACAGCCTGTCAAAACCTTTTGGATACAACAAAAGTGTTGCTAAGAGGAAAGTTCATAGCTTTAAATGCTTACATCAAAAAGTCTGAAAGAACACACATAGACAATCTAAGGTCATACCTCAAGGAACTAGAGAAACAAGAATTAAACAAACTCAAACCCAGCAGAGGGAAAGAAACAATGAATATCGAGCATAACTAAAGAAAAATGAAAATAATATATATAAAAGATCAATGAAACAAAAATCTGCATCTTTGAAAAGATAAAAAAAAAATTGATAGACCATTAGTGAGATTAACCAAGAAGACAGAAGATCCAAATAAGCTCGATTAGAAATAAAACTGGAGATAGTACATCTGATACTACAGAACTACAGAAGATTATTCAAGGCTACTATGAACACCTTTATACCCACAAACTAGCAAACCTAGAGAAGATGGATAAATTCCTGGAAATATGCAACCCTTGTAGAATAAACCAGGAATAAATAGAAACTGTAAACAGACCAATAACAAGCCACTAGATTGAAAGGATAATTTTAAAATTGCCAAAAAAAAAAAAAAAAATCCAGGACCAGATGGATTCAGAGCTGAATTCTATCAGACATTCAAAGAAGATTTGGTACCAACCCTATTGAAACTATTATAAAAGACAAAGAATCCTTCTTAAGTAATTCTATGAGCCATTATTATTCCTATACTAAAATCAAGAAAGGTCATAGCAAACAAACAAACAAAAACTACAGACCATTATCCCTGATAAACATAGATGAAAAATCCTCTACAAAATGCTATCTAATCAAATCCAATAACATAGTAGAAAGGTAATTTGCCATGATCAAGTGTGTTTCATACCAGGGATGCAGGGATAGTGCAACATACACAAGTCAACAAATGTGAAATATCACATAAACAGAATTAAAAGCAAAAATCATATAATGATCTCAATAGGTGTAGGAAAAGCATTTGACAAAATACAGCATCCCTTTATGATTAAAACGGTCAGCAAAAATGGCTAGAAGGGACATACTTTAAGGTAAAAAAAAGCCATCTATGACAAACCTACAACCAACGTTACACTGAATAGGGAAAAGTTAATAGCATTCCCCCTGAGAACTGTTCCAGTTCCTGAGAACTGGAACATACAAAGATGCCCAGTTTTACCACGTCTATTCAACATAGTACTGGAAGTGTAGCCAGAGCCTTCAGACAAGAGAAAGAAATGGCATCCAAATCACTAACGAAGAAGTCAAACTGTCACTGTTCACTAATGATATGATGTATACCTAGAAAATTCTAAAGACTCATCTATAAAGCCTCTAGATGGGATAACTGAATTCAGTAAAGTTTCAGGATACAAATTCAATGCAAACAAATCAGTAGCTCTGCTATACACAAACAGCAGTCAAGCTGAGAATCAAACTAAGAACCCAATCCCTTTTACAATAGCTAAAAATAAAATAATAAAATAAAGTGAAATAAAATACTTAGCAATATACCTAACCAAGGAAGTGAAAGACCTGTACAAGGAAAACTACAAAAAATAAAAATAAAAACTGCTGAAAGAAATCATAGATGAAGCAAACATATGGAAACATATCCCATGCTTATGGATGGATATAATCAATATTGTGATAATGACCATACTTCCAAAAGCAATCTACAAATTCCACACAATTCCAATAAAAATACCATCATCATTCTGTACAGAACTAGAAAAAATAATCCTATAATTCACATGGAACCCAAAAAGAGCCCACATAGCCAAAGCAAGACTAAGCAAAAAGAACAAATCTAGAGACATCACTTTCCCTGAATTTAAACTATACTATAAGGCCATAGTCACCAAAACAGCATGGTACTGATATAAAAGTAGGCACATAGACTAAGGGAAGAGAATAGAGAACCCAGAAATAAACTCAAATGCTTACAGCCAATTGACAAAAACATAAAGTGGGGAAATGACACCCTATTCAACAAATGATGCTGTGATAATTGGCAAGCCCAGTTAGAAGAATGAAACTAGACCTTTATCTCTCACCTTATACAAAAATCTATTCAAGGTGGATCAAAGACTTAAATTGAAGAATGAAACCATAAACATTCTATTATAGAAGAGAACATTGAAAATACCCTTCTAGGCATTAGCTTAGGCAAAAACTTCATGACCAAGAACTCAAAAGCAAATGCAACAAAAACAAAGATAAATAGATGGGGCTTAATTAAATTAAAAAGCTTCTGCACAGCCAAAGAAATAGTCAGTAAAGTAAACCGGTCACCCACAGACTGGGAGAAAATTTTCACAATCTATCCCTCTAATTATATCCCTCTGGAAATAACTAATATCCAGAATTTACGAGGAACTCAAACAAATCAGTAAGAAAGCAACAAATAGCCCAATCAAAAAGTGGGCTAAGGACATGAACAGACAATTCTCAAAGGAAGATATACAAATGGCCAACAAACTTGAAAAAGTGCTTAAAATCACTAATTATCAGGAAAATGCAAATCAAAACCGCAATGTAATACCACCTTGCTCCTGCAAGAATGGCCATAGTTAAAAAATAAAAATTAAAATTAAAAAAAATTTTTAAAAAAGCTCAGCTATAAAAAGGAATCAAGTAATAGCATTCCTAGCAACCTGGATTGAGTTGCAGTTGGAGACCATTATTCTAAGTGAAGTAACTCAGGAATGAAAAAACAAACATTGTATATTCTCACTTAAAAGTGGGAGCTAAGCTACAAGGACACAAAGGCGTAAGAATGATACAATTGACTTTGGAGACAGACTCAGAGGGAAGGTTGGGAATGGGGTGAGGAATAAAAGACTACACACTGGGTACGGTGTACACTTCTCGGGTAATGGGCACAGCAAAATCTCAGAAATCACCACTGAAGAACTTATTTATGTAACAAAACACCACTTGTTCCCAAAAACCTACTGAAATAAAAATAAATAAATGAATAAAATAAATAAGAATAAAGTAGACTTTTTATAGTCAGTATATAATTGAATATTGTTTGTTTATCCCAACTAACAGGCTTTAATTCATGTCTTTAGATAATTTACATTTAAGTAATTGATATGGTTTAGGTCTGTGTCCCCACCCAAGTCTCATGTCAAATTGTAATCCCCAGTATTGGAGGCAGAATCTGTTGGGAGGTGATTGAATCATGGGAGTGGATTTCTCATGAATGGTTTAACACCATCTTCTTGGTGCTGTTATCATGATAATGAGTGAGTTCTCAGGAGATCTGTTTGTTAAAGTGTGTAGCACCTCTCCCCTCTCTCTTGCTCCTACTCCTGCCATGTGAGACACTTGCTCCTTCTTTGCATTACACCATGATTGTAAGTTTCCTGAGGCCTCCCCAGAAGATGAGTATATACCAGCATCAAGCTTCCTGTACAGTCTGTGGAACCATGGACCAATTAAACCTCTTTTTTTGTGGATTACCCAGTCTCAGGTATTTCTTTATAGCAATGTGAAAAATAATTAATAGGGTAATTATTGATATATTTGGATTAAAGGTATATTTTGCTATCTGTATCCTAGTTGTTCTCTTTGCCTTTTGTTTCTTTTTCCTTCTTGGTTTGCTTTCTCTAGATTTAGTTAGATACTTTTCTATTATTCAGATTTATATTCACTCAGCTTATTTATATTATGTTTTGTATACACCTGTGTTTATAAGACACATCTTTAATTAATGAGATGCTACCTTCAATTATTTTTTTATTTCTTCACATGCTATGTAAGAACTTTACAAATTATATTCACAATCTACCCTACCATTTTTGCACTATTGTTGCCATGAATTTTATGCTATAAACACAAAATATATTGCTACCATTTTCACTTTAGTTTTTAAGGATAATTAAAAATAAAAATGAATATTATTTTTAATGTTTTTATTACATTTATACATATCTTTATTTCCTTGTGTTGATTAGCTTCTCTCTGGTACATGCATTTTTCCAGAACTTCTTTTAAGCATCTTGTAGCATATGTCTGCTGGTGATAAATTCTTCATTGTTGTTTCAGAAATTCTTTGTTTTTCCTGTATTTTTGAAAACTGTTTTTGTTGAGTACAGAATTCTGGTTTGACAGACGTTTTTCTTTTAATATTTTAAAGATTCTACACCATTTCCTTTTGGTATAAGACAAGAATTCTGCTCTATTGATTATCATTTGTTTTTTTCTCTGCCTGTGATGCGTCTTTTTATTCTGGATGCATTTATATGTATACATACATGCATACACATACACATACACACATACACACCTAGGGTTATGATATTTAAACCACAAAAACAAAATAAACAGATAAAATTTTGTTACTATAAGGTATTCATACTTCCTGTGAAATGGTATAATGTTTTTTGAAAGTTAACTTGTTTTAGTTGTAAATCTATATTGCAAACTCTAGAGTAACTACAAAAAAAAGGTAAAAGAAAGAAAAAAATACAACTGATATGTAAAAAGGAAGAGAAAATAAAATTATACAAAATTACTCAACTAAAACCATAAAAGACAGACAGAGTGAAAGACAAAAATAAGAACAAAAAACAAGGCCAACAAATATAAAACAGTAATAAATATGATAGATATTGTTTATATTCCACTTTGTAGGATCCTATTATTGAATTATGCTCCAGTGCTATGATTAAGCCTCAAATTTTAGAAAGGGATTGCATTTCCTGCATCTCAGGTGTATGAAATTCACAAGTACCCCTCCTCCTCCTCCACCTTTAGTTTGGGGCCCATCACATGCTCCAATCCCTCTCCCAGTAGGGAACTTTTATTTTATTTTTTCCCTCTGTTCTTATGCACTGAATGCAAATGAATTATCAGCAATATCCTAAAGGTGAGGTTTTTTTTTTTTTTAGTTGCTTTTTCATCACAGATTAAGAAGTTTATCCCATGAAAGAGAAAAGGGAAAAAGGTCTGGACAGTTTCATGCACATCTTGTGATGGCTTCTGTTTATTCACCTGGTCTGTATCTGGAGGCAATTTTTCCCAGGATTCTCCTTAGGTTTCCTTGTGAGAAACTGGAAAAGTTTGTGGGGGAAAAGGGTTTGACCTGCTCCTTATATTTGGTTCACAGGGACTTTACACTCTCCCATCAGCTTACGCTCAGCCTTTCTCAGTATGTTATCTTTTAAAAATCAGTGTACAGAGATATCTCTTCCAATCATTTGCATGTAATCTTGGCCTGTAGGTACCTGCACTCCTACGATTTTGGGTTACTTGTTTGTCCTACAATTGCAGCTCTCTGAAAGTTTCTAAAAACATCATGAACTTGCATTTTACTCAGATTTTTTTTTTTTTTTTTTTTTGAAGCAAGGATGAAACTAATGAATTTTCAAGCTCTCTACTTCCCTGAGCAAAAACCCAGAAGTCTTCCTTGTTGTTTAAATCCAGTATTTTTCCTGTACTCTGAAACTCATTTCTAATAACCGCCCCTGGGATATCCCTTTAAACATTACCTTATTTTTACTTGCAGATCCACCACCTCTCTTTACAGGCTATCCTCCTACCATTTAAAAATAATCTTGGGGCTCCCTTTTCCTAATAACAACCAATTTTGAAACTACCTGCTTTATTTTCCTGATATTATTGAATCTCTTCATTCATTATGAATTACTAACATCTGATTTCTACCCTATTCACTCCTTTATGGATACTAATATCTGGTTTATTTATGTTTACTGGCCAAATGTTTTAAAATATTCTTCTTTTGAAATTTCTAGACATGGCACCTACCAGATTAGTCTCTTTTTTTCCAATTGTTACTTTTTCTGCCTTACTCCAGACTCTGCTTGATTTTCTAATTTTTTTTTTCTCTCTCAGAAAATTCTTACCTTTGTAGTCTCTATTTTCATCATTATTTGGTGCATGCTAGATGCAGGTGAAATCAGACTTTGAGACTGAGATATACTTTTAGGCATGTATTATGGGAGGGTCTTGAGATCAAAACTCATGGGGGAAGAGTAAAAATTAAGTTTGGACAGAATGAGAAGTTGGGCTGTAGCATAGATTTCACAAAGACATCCTCATTCTATATGGCTCTAGCAAAGATAATTGTTTAGGATTGTCTCTCAATGTGGAAAGTGCAGCCAGGCCTTTGGCACCACCTTTATCTTTTCTCCACCTCACCAAAAACATCCCCAAACCCCACAGCCTAGGCAAATTCATTAACCAGTCATTTTATTTTATATGTTCCAGAGAAGAAGCTATGACCCTGTGTATGGCAGTTCTCTTTAGCCAAAGGCAATCTGTGACTGAGGTCATTTTTCTATAATCTCTTAGTTGTCAATAGCCTCAGAAGCTGGAGGTATTAATGTTTTACTCTGAAAATAGAATTTGAATGCATACCACATTGTCCATTCAGGTGGATGACCTCAAATCTACATAACAAAGACTTATCCCTCACCTGATTTCTTGTTTCATGCTTTCTATATGTTACATGGAACAACTACAGAAGGTATAATATACACATAATGAAAATATTAGAAAAGAGAAAGTAACATAAAAAAATTGGAACAATTATGACTGAAAAATTCCTCCATATAATATGAGACACCAAACCACAGATCAAAAAAGCTCAGAGAATCTCAGGGTGGATAAATGCCAGAAAAACTACAACTAGGCATGTCATTTCAAATTACACAAAACCAAAAATAAAGAAAACCATAATGAAAGCCAGAGGAAAAAACACCTTACCCATAGAGGAGCAAAAATAAACATAGTATCCAACTTCTCTTCAAAAACTATGTACGCAAAAAGTATGTCGAGTGACATATTTTGAAGCATTGAGAGAGAGAAAAAAATTGAACTTAAATTCATGTTACTACATAAAAGCAGCTAATCTGAAAAGAACACATACTCTGTGACTACAACTCCATGACATACTGGAAAATGTAAAATTATGGAGACAGTTAAAAGATCAGTGGTTAAGGGTTAGGGGAAGAATAAATAGATGGAGCATAGAGGATTTTTGGGCTAATGAAACTATTCTGCATGATACTGTTATGGTAGGTACATGTCATTGCACATTTTTCAAAACCCATAGAATGTACAATGCCATGATTGAACCCTAATGTAAACTACGGACTTTGTATAATGACATGTCAATGTTGATTAGTCAATTGTAACACATGTATCATTCTAGTGGAAGACTCTGATAATTGTGAAGGCTATACATGTGTTGGGTATATATGGGTATATAGGAAATCTCTGTAACTTCTGCTCAAATTTGCTGTGAAACTGAACTGCTCTAAAAATATAACCTATTAAAATATATATAGATATATTTACTAGAAAGCAACAGTATTCAACACAATTTGTACAATGTGAAATCGACAACAGACTGCATGAATCTTTTTCTCACTTTCTCTTTCAGATTAGAAAATTTTTCAGATGAGATTTGATCAATATTATTAAGTTTACTCTAGAGTCATATTCCTGATTTTAAAGTATTTTTAAATATTCTCGGTAATTTGTTTTGGTTTAATAAATAAAGAAAGCACCTAAATTGCAACTCAGTAGTTTTTCGTTGCTTCAATGCCATTAATTTCATAATTCTCACCATCTTCATACATTTATAATGTTTAGTTAATTATATAAAAGTTATATACACAAGTGTAGAAAACTGAACTGCTAGTGATATATGTCTTGGTCATATCCTTGTCAGAAAGAATAGCCCACTGAGACATACTGATATTTCTGACATCCGCCTGCTTCCAGGATGAACTATATTTGTGAAGTATGTTTAACTATGTTTCTTTTTTCTTTTTCTTTTTCTTTTTCTTTTTTTTTTTTTTTTGAGAAGGAGTCTGGCTTTGTAGCCCAGGCTGGAGTGCAGTGGCGCTATCTTGGCTCACTGCAAGCTCCATCTCCCAGGTTCATGCCATTCTCCTGCCTCAGCCTCCTGAATAGCTGGGACTACAGGCGCCCGCCACCATGCTCGGCTAATTTTTCGTACTTTGGTAGAGACAGGGTTTCACCGTGTTAGCCAGGATGGTCTCGATCATCTGACCTCATGATCCGCCCGCCTCAGCCTCCCAAAGTGCTGGGATTACAGGCGTGAGCCACTCTGCTCGGCCTAACTATGTTTCTTAAAGAAAGTTTTCATTGTTGAAGCACAAATGTTTAATAAAACTTATCCTATTTGTTTACAGGATCAAAAAAGGAAAGTCTTAAACTGCAGTATGGAATACTAGATACTCACTGTCTTCCGTTCCTGCAGGAGAGTAAGGTAAATTCTGATGTATGTGTATGTAGACTTGGGAGTGTTATGGGCTGAATTGCATTCCCTCAAAAATTTGCAGGTGGAGACCCTAACTCCAGTACCTCAGAATATGACTTTCATTTGGAGAAAAGGCCTTTGAATAAGTAATTAAGTTAAAATCATGTTGTTAGGATCAGCTTTAAACTGGTATGACTGGTGTCCTTATAAGAAGATATTAGCACACAGAGAGACACCAGGTCTGAGCATGCACAGACCAAGGGGCCACCATGTGAGGTTACAGCAAGAAAATGGATATTGGATATTTCCAGGACAACAAGAGAGACCTCAGAACAAATTAAGCCTGCCAATATCTTGATCTTGGACTTCTAGCCTCCAGCATTATGAGAAAATTAATTTCTATTGTTTAAGCCACTCAATCTGTGGTGTTTTGTTATAGCAGCACTAGCAAACTAACAGGGAGTCTGAATGAATATATTATTAACATAATTCAGGAGAAGTACTTACTTGTTCTAAATCATCTGGTATTAGGCAAGGTGAGATAAAATAGGTGCTATACTTATAATCATGCCTGGCACATAAAAACATTCAATAAAATTGTTTCTATCATTACAATTAATATTACCTTCATTTCAAAGGTGATTAGTGAGCTGTGTTGTTAATCTCAACAAGGAAGGCAGCTGTGTTTAGTGAGCTAGCATTGTCCAAAGGACAATAAAAGACCATTCAAAACAGTGAATCTGAATGGCAGCAAAAGGTAGTATCTACAATGGCACTGTTGCTTTCCTCTGTAGCATTTATCAGACAATCTCCCCTTTGCTTTGTGAAACCTCACCTGCATAGGATTCTCAGAGAGTATATGTATAGGGCAGACAAATGGAGATGTCATTGGACTTGTTTCATCATGTGGGCCTTGAGAGGGTTTTAAATAATTTAGAGAAATAAGTCATGTAACTGAGGGCATCTCTGAGCCTTAGGTAGGTTCATATTAGTTTGACGGATGTCTATTTGGGAGCCATTTTTAATAGATTTTTATTGATCTTTTATTAATATATAATTCCTTGGTGGGTTACTGATAAAATTAATAAATCTTAACTTACATCAAGGACTGAAAGAACATTTGGTGGATATTTTAAATAATATATTAAACTCTAGACAGAAAAATGTGATTCCTTATAATTTATAATGCTTTCATTATGAATCAGAACTGCTGATATCAGAACATTTCTTTGTATTATGTATCACTAAAATTAAACTTCTGTTAAATAAATGCTAGCAAAATGAAAGCATGTTATATTGAAACTTATTTTGGTTATTTTCTTCTGAAATATTATACATAAAATGGACATTACTAAGCTAATGTGATGATTCCATATGTTCAGAAAAAATAAGCTTTTCATTCCTTTTCTTAGTAGAAAGGGTCTAGAAATGCCAGGTTTAATCTAATATAACTAACTTTTATTATTAAAGGAGCTTAAACTTCAAAGAAATGAAACAATTAAATAGATTAAGAAACAATATGTGAACTGAATCTCATTTGAGGTTAAACAACTGCTTTGGGTTACATACATAAGCTATTTCACCTATTTCTTACTTAGGAATGGGCTTGCCTAATTCTTTTTTTTTTTTTTTTTTGCAATCGCCAAAAATGTGACAGGAAAACAATTAATTTTACTTTAATGTCTCTTCATTACTGTTGATCCTATCATTTTAATCAAAGCATTATGCAACATTTGGAAATATTTCAAATGCCCATGGATATTGTAGAATCTATTTGCATTTTATCATGAGACAAAAGTAATTGACTAAAATACTCGGCTAAGGGAATTATTAACTTTTTCTCTCAACACTTATTTAATTTCATTTGGTTATTCATGACTCAACTGTTAAACAGCTACATAACTCTAAAGCTTTCTGACCCTGGATCTAGATCATTTGTTAACAGGTAAAATAGGAAAGAAGAAATATCTATGACTGGCCAGTGGCCTGGAAGAATTAGCCAATCACATCATTTTCTGGGGTTGCATTTCTAAGTGAAAGGTGGCATGTCTATAATGGCTAGGATGTATCGTACACAGGATGATGTCTCCAAAGCACTTCTGCCACAACTCTAATACTTGGTTTGACTGTCATCTTCAGGAGTTGCTATGACTTTAGAGAGCAACAGTAATACAAAAATAATAACCCGAACTAAGATTTATAATTGTCATTTCCTGTCACTGCCATTTTGAAGAATTGATGTCACAATAAAGAATGAAACATTATCTAAATGACATATTTCTCAGTATAGGCGAATATATAATAATCACAGATATTGATTGGGCACCTAACACCAATTTTATGATTATTAATGGAAACTTTTTATGTAAACTCAGCAAACAGTTTGAAAAGAAAAATAAAGGATTTTAACATTCAATTTCTGGTATCAATTTTAGCTTGCTCCTAGGTCTGTTTGTATGCGATCATCTTTATTTTACCCTTGGTCTAAGAAAAACTTAGAGCTTTTCATACAGAAGCTTTTATATACATAAATGAAATGGCATTTAACATAGTAGCTGCAACTTTTTTTGTCCTGGAAGAAAATTTGTATAAATAAGTAGAATAAACCATTGGGTTAACCTCCCTGAAAATAATAGCTACTCCAGGAAAGTTCACTGTGCACAATGGTGCCAGAAAAACAAGTTGTTTGCACAAAAGTGTGACAGCATCATCCAATTCTCCGTAACAAAGCAAACTATTTGCTTTCAAGCAAACATTAAATAAAGAGAATGTCGAATTTTCCATTTCAAGAATAAAGGTTTGAAAGTTACAACAAATTATTCCATGTCAAGATAGAATTTTAACATTTCTTCCTAATTTGTATATATAAAAGGAATTTTGGAGTGTATCTGACAAAATATGGCTTAAAAAGTGAAGAATTCATTACTTGACAAAAGTGTCAATTTAGAGACATCATACATTAAGATTTTTGTGTATTTTAGATTTGCTTTCTGTATTTTTATCTTATTAACTTCCACTGGTTTTCTCCTCATTTCTTTCATTTAACAAAATATTTTGAGAGCCTAGAACTAAGGTAATATTTTTGGAGAAGATATATAAAACCATGGTGTACTGGATATTATTGCTGTGTAATAAATTACCCAAAACCTAGCAGCTTAGCACATATTTATCATTTTGCTGTTCCTGTGTGTCAGGAATCTGGGCATGGCCTAGGTGAGTGCCTCTGTTACAGTTCTGTCATATGATTGCAGTCAAGCTATGGGCTGAGGCTGTAAACCCCAGAAAATGATGTGATTGGCTAATTCTTCCAGGCCACTGGCCAGTCATAGATATTTCTTCTTTCCTATTTTACCTGTTAACAAATGATCCTTTCTTCTGAAGGCTGAACTTCAGGAAAGACTCATTTCCAACTTCACCATATGTTTGTTGCCAGGTCTTAATTCCTGACCTAGTGGTCTTCTTTGGTAGTTGGAGTCTCCTAGGGCAGGTGACCCAAGACAGAGTGAGATAGATTATAGTGTGCCTGTGAGAGAAGGCACAGTTTTCTGGTAATCTATCGATGGAGTGACATTCTATATAACTTTTATTGTTTTCTGTTATTTGAAACAAGTCCTTAAACCCGGAGACCACGGTAAGGGCAAGGTACTACATAAGGGCATGAATACCAATAGGTGGGGATCACTCACAGCCATTTTAGCATCTGCCTGACTATAACGAGCTTATCCAGTAGGTATTTTCAGCTTTAGGTTCCTTGGTACCTAAATTACCATGTACATAGGATAATATTAATAAGTAAATTAATGAACATATATAAAATATATAATAATAATATATTATATAATATATCTATATATTTTGCCCAGACCTCTCAGGGATGGACAAATAAATGTTTTGTACTGCAGCATTTTTAAAAAGTAGGCATTAAATATGTCTTAAGATATTTATTTCCTGCAATATCATACTCAAAATTCCTTATCATCTTTCTATTTCCAAGTCTTGCTTGGGGTTCAAATGTCACACTGCACTAGCTACACGGAAGAGAAAGGAGAGGAGTACTACACAGAGTGCTTTAGGAAAAAAATTTGTTCTCTTTCATTTGTGTTGAAGCTTTCCATTCTATTCTACTATGGTTGATGTTAGAGAATAATAGTTTGTCTTCATGCTCCTGACATTTTCCTTCCTTCCATTGAACACAATAATCACTCCAGTGTCAGTTTATTATCTTGGTACTTTGGGAAAAATGGGTTTTGTAATTGGAAGGAAGTTGTGTAGGTGTGTTGAGAGGATATGTTGGGGTTAGGACTGATATTAATTTCTCTTCTGTGTGGAAGGTCATGGACTTATACTGTGATCTGCCTTGACTAAAAAAGTAAAGAAAAGTGGTATTTTTGCACATTCTGAGCTTGTGGTTTAATGTTCATACTCACGATACAGCCTTAAACCTGGCCCCCCTTAGCTTTTCAAGAATGGGACTGCAACACAAATAAGAGAAAATTCTAGACATTTGTTCTATAACATCAGCTACCTTGGAAGAATGGAAAGTTTCACCTACGAAAATAGTTGAAAAACATAAAGTTGCCTTCTCCAGTTCTCTTTTTTATAAAACTGTCCTTCCTTCTAATAAAATTCCACTTATTTATTATAATAAGTAGTATGCTATGTTTGTGACTTGAGGATAATAATTATGTTATATGAAGAAAATACATGTTGCTTTCTTCTAGAAATTAATTGAATAAAAAAGTCAAGCAATGTTTTTTTCCACACAGTTACATCAATTGTATTTTTTATGGTTGCACAGTAATCCAATAATTTTAAGTGTTATATTTACTTAAAAATCTCTCCTACTGCTGAGCATTTTAGGTTATGGGATTTACTTTGAAAGAGCTGACTGATACATAAGAAAGAATAAGTGTGGGTTTGCATGGTGGGGAGATATCAATCTTTAAAATTTTTTAGAACAATTCAAATGTCATATGTTTCTGCTGATGAGTGTTCATTTCCTTAAATGATTTTTCTATGACTATGTGGATTTAATTTGCCTGATACATTTCTTTGATAAACTCAAAGGAGTATAAGTTAAGGTGAAGAGACCTGAAATCTCAAGCAAAAAGAAAATAAAAAATAATGTAAGTTTTTTCTTTGTACCCAGTCTAAATTTAGGTGAAATGTGTCATTGGGAGGTTAAAAAATAATTTGGTATTAAAATAAAAACAGATATATATCAAAGGCAAAAATTTGAATACAGATCTCCACAAGGTTTCCAGAAAAAGCTACTTAAACTTAGTTAAGCATGAAACAAGCACATGTCCAAACATAAGATGGTCTTAGCTGTTATAAGACTTTGTCCAACCAAGGACTGTGCAATGAGTATTCTGTTTTGAATGTATTAGTGTAATCAAAGGAATAACAAATATTATTGATTCTGTTCACTTTTTCCAAAAATCACAAGCATTCTTATACACCAGTAACAGACAAACAGAGAGCCAAATCATGAATGAACTTCCATTCACAATTGCTTCAAAGAGAATAAAATACCTAGGAATCCAACTTACAAGGGATGTAAAGGACCTCTTCAAGGAGAACTACAAACCACTGCTCAGTGAAATAAAAGAGGACACAAACAAATGGAAGAACATACCATGCTCATGGGTAGGAAGAATCAATATTGTGAAAATGGCCATACTGCCCAAGGTTATTTATAGATTCAATGCCATCCCCATCAAGCTACCAATGAGTTTCTTCACAGAATTGGAAAAAACTGCTTTAAAGTTCATATGGAACCAAAAAAGACCCCGCATTGCCAAGATAATCCTAAGTCAAAAGAACAAAGCTGGAGGCATCACGCTACCTGACTTCAAACTATACTACAAGGCTACAGTAACCAAAACAGCATGGTGCTGGTACCAAAACAGAGATATAGACCAATGGAACAGAACAGAGTCCTCAGAAATAATACCACACATCTACAGCCATCTGATCTTTGACAAACCTGAGAGAAACAAGAAATGGGGAAAGGATTCCCTATTTAATAAATGGTGTTGGGAAAATTGGCTAGCCATAAGTAGAAAGCTGAAACTGGATCCTTTCCTTACTCCTTATATGAAAATTAATTCAAGATGGATTAGAGACTTAAATGTTAGACCTAATACCATAAAAATCCTAGAAGAAAACCTAGGTAGTACCATTCAGGACATAGGCATGGGCAAGGACTTCATGTCTAAAACACCAACAGCAATGGCAGCAAAAGCCAAAATTGACAAATGGGATCTAATTAAACTAAAGAGCTTCTGCGCAGCAAAAGAAACTACCATCAGAGTGAACAGGCAATCTACAGAATGGGAGAAAATTTTTGCAATCTACTCATCTGACAAAGGGCTAATATCCAGAACCTACAAAGAACTCAAACAAATTTACAAGAAAAAAACAAACAACCCCATCAAAAAGTGGGCAAAGGATATGAACAGATATTTCTCCAAAGAAGACATTCATACAGCCAACAGACACATGAAAAAATGCTCATCATCACTGGCCATCAGAGAAATGCAAATCAAAACCACAATGAGATACCATCTCACACCAGTTAGAATGGCGATCATTAAAAAGTCAGGAAACAACAGGTGCTGGAGAGGATGTGGAGAAATAGTAACACTTTTACACTGTTGGTGGGATTGTAAACTACTTCAGCCATTATGGAAAACAGTATGGTGATTCCTCAAGGATCTAGAACTAGATGTACCATATGACCCAGCCATCCCATTACTGGGTATATACCCAAAGGATTATAAATCATGCTGCTATAAAGACACATGCACACGTGTGTTTATTGCGGCACTATTCACAATAGCAAAGACTTGGAATCAACCCAAATGTCCATCAGTGACAGACTGGATTAAGAAAATGTGGCACATCTACACCATGGAATACTATGCAGCCATAAAAAAGGATGAGTTTGTGTCCTTTGTAGGGACATGGATGCAGCCGGAAACCATCATTCTTAGCAAACTATCACAGGAACAGAAAACCAAACACCGCATGTTCTCACTCATAGGTGGGAACTGAACAATGAGATCACTTGGACTCGGGAAGGGGAACATCACACACCGGGGCCTATCATGGGGAGGGGGAAGGGGGGAAGGATTGCATTGGGAGTTATACCTGATATAAATGACGAGTTGATGGGTGCTGATGAGTTGATGGGTGCAGCACACCAACATGGCACAAGTATACATATGTAACAAACCTGCACGTTATGCACATGTACCCTAGAACTTAAAGTATAATAATAATAAATAAATAAATAAATAAAATGACTAATTCAGAATATTAGAAAAATACCATTTAATAAAATTAAAATTACAAATATTATTTTGAAAAATGTAAATCAAATTATAAAACATACAATGTACAACACTTAACAATTGCTCACTAGGTAGTCCTCAAGAACCAGACACATACTACATTCTCTTTGTATTCCCTGCATAAAGTAAATACAGGACATAAAACAAGCATCAGATAAATATTAATGAAATCAAGAGTAAGATGCCATCCAGAAGATCCAAAGATGTATAAATTGTAATAGTCACAACTGCCATTTAAGAGATCATTCTGATTACAGTGACTGTGCTCTGCATTTTAGAGGTTTCATCCCATTTCATCATCATCCCAATTAGAGTAGACATTATTATTCCTATTTTAATAATAGAAAAGTTGAGCCTCAAATAGATAAAGTAACTCAACAGGGTGATGTAATAAGTTTAGGTACAGAGATTCAAATGTAGGTATCTGAGTCAAAGCCAGCACACTGGAGTATGCCATGTGGCCCAATATGTAGGGTCCTTATCCTGTAGGCAGTATAGTCTTGCAGATGACCAGTTTTTTCAGTTCTTGCTTCTAGTTTCTAAGTTATGAAAAATTTTCTCTATGCAATTTGTTATAACACTTTATAGGTTTATTAGAAAGCTGAGAGTGGAATATTATGTCATTTTAGTATATAAATAAATCAAACATAGATGAATTCAGAGTAAATAATACTGAATAGGCAGCAGAAGCAAATTATTTAACCTAGTACAAAAACTTTTGCTATTTAGGAATTTCTTCCCTTCATTTAGATTTGGTTAAACCAAATTAGGACTAAACTCATTTTGAATTGTGTTTAATCTGCCCCTGAAAAGTTGACATGTATGTGAGTAGATAGGCCATGACAAACAGTCAAGAACTAAGTTTCTAGGTACCCATTCCAAACACTAAATCTCATTAACTTGAAAATGTCTATACAAAAGTGTGGTCCTTGTTTCTGACTCTCAAATAAAAAAATATGAATGGGAAAAAGCTATAAAAGGATCTTTTAACACAGACATTTATAATTTCAGAATTTAAATTTTAGTTTCATTTTTAAATACTTGTTTTGCAAAACATGGTCCTAACATAGGAGTCATGTCACTGTAATTATTAATATAGTAGTACAAAAAGAGAATCTTAGAATAACAAGAATATTTGCGTGCATGGAACTAATGCCTAATTTCATGGGTTGATCTTTCCTTTAAACATTTGTAAAAATTTCCAAAAATTATGTCTTCTTCATTATAAAAATATAAAGACCCCTCTTCTTCATATCATATTTAGCTGAGTTAGTTATGTAAATTGATGAACTCTCAGTTAACTGTCTTTGGTTGGCTTAATGATTCCAGTTTATATCAGTACACATTTAATTAAAACTAATTATAACCACTGCAACACTATTACAAAGGTTCTGAGGCAGTCTTATCAGTTTCTTTCTTGAATTATTCCTTGGATCATAAAATAGGAATTCCTCTTAAACGTATGCAGATTATCTAAATTTAAATAGATACCTTTTAATAAAGCATCTCCATGTAAAGATTGTCCTATATTGGGCTGCACACATTTTTTTAAACCATATTCATTGTCCTCCACATTAAATATGGGGAAGACAAGGGAAAAGAGATTGAATTTTTTCTCATCATCTTTTCAAATCCCTTCTTCAAGGAAAATAATGGACATACTGCGTTAGGTGTGTATTATTTCCTCTGCACTGGAAGAAACATTTTTCACAGATGCAAGAAAGGGTTTTTTCTAAAACTTCACATCCCTGAAACCATACTGAAGCCTAATTTTGGAGCTGCAAAAATGGGCCTACCATACATTTGGTAGTATTGCCTAAAGCCTATTAACCTTAAAACCTGTGTTCAGGTGACTACACATCTCCACTTTCCAAACATTCAGTAGTCCCCTACTGATAAGATATTTGAAAGAGGGTAATGAAAATTAACTTCATAATAATGACCTGGAGACTAACATATGCCTGAAGAAGAGGGCTTTAAAAAAATTATACACATGCCAGGTGCGGTGGCTCACGCCTGTAATCCCAGCACTTTGGGAGGCCGAGGTGGGCGGATCACGAGGTCAGGAGATCCAGACCATCCTGGCTAACACGGTGAAACCCCGTCTCTACTAAAAAAAAAAAATACAAAAAACTAGCTGGGCATGGTGGCGGGCGCCTGTGGTCCCAGCTATTCGGGAGGCTGAGGCAGGAGAATGGCGTAAACCCGGGAGGCAGAGCTTGCAGTGAGCTAAGATCCGGCCACTGCACTCCAGCCTGGGTGACAGAGTGAGATTCCGTCTCAAAAAAAAAAAGAAAAAACAACAACAACAACAATTAATTAGCTGGGCGTGATGGCGGGCACCTGTAGTCCCAGCTGCTCGGTAGGCTGAGGCAGGAGAATGGCACGAACCCGGGAGGCGGAACTTGCAGTGAGCCGAGATCATGCCACTGCACTCCAGCCTGGGCAACAGAGCAAGACTCTGTCTCAAAAATAAATAAATAATAAAATAAAATTATATGCAAACATTTGTACATTTTATGTTTACTGGACAGAAGAAATAGTCTTAAATAATTATCAGGGTTTTACTTCCTCATTGCCTTTCTCAAACACTAGCAGCCAAGGGTTGATTAGGCTACCTAAGTATGGCTAGAAGTGTTAAACATGAGCATGGACATTTGTTGAAGACTTGTTGCTACTCTGAAGCATTTCTAGAATCTACTTATTTTAATGAAGAATTATTCAGAATGTGTCTTAAAGACTATGCCATCATTTATTTGCTTTCAACAATGTATTATTTGTGTGAGTAGGGAGGAAAATTGTTCAAATAACTCCTGCTGAAGAGTAGGAAACATCTCCAGGGACTTTGAAATGTCTGTAGCTTTAACTTTGATTTTACTCCAGCCATTCTGAAAATGAGCGAACTTCTTAACTGAAAGAAAAGAACATAATAACAATCGTTTATGTTTATCCAGATACACTTTTAACCAAGGAAGACAGACTCCAAAGTAGTAATTGGCTTACTAAACAGTAATGTTGAGCGATAATTCAGCTTCACATGCCAGATACAGACTGCTTTTGCTTAAGTCTTGACTTTTCCACTTATTTGGCTCTGTGCCTTGGTGATTTATTTTATTGCTATATCTCTATTTCTCAAATGAATACTTAGTGTGGATTTCTCATGTTTCAGGCTATTGCTTTAAGCACTTTATCTCAAGTAATTTAACTGACAAAACAATGCAAGAATAGAGGTAGTATCTTTATGCTGGCTTTACAGACGGGGAACTCAAACTCGGAAGTTGTAAGTAACTTGTGAGAGTCACATAGCTGTGAAATAGGAAAGTAGAGATTCTAACTCTAGAAACTAAGGTGCTAGGGCAAAGTCTGTGATCTTAACATTTTCTTTTTTTTTTTTTTTTTTTTTGAGACGGAGTCTCGCTGTGTCTCCCAGGCTGGAGTGCAGTGGCGTGATCTCGGCTCACTGCAAGCTCCGCCTCCCGGGTTCACGCCATTCTCCCGCCTCAGCCTCCCAAGTAGCTGAGACTACAGGCGCCCGCCACCACGCCCGGCTAGTTTTTTGTATTTTTAGTAGAGACGGGGTTTCACCATGTTAGCCAGGATAGTCTCGATCTCCTGACCTCGTGATCCACCCGCCTCGGCCTCCCAAAGTGCTGGGATTACAGGCTTGAGCCACCGCGCCCGGCCGATCTTAACATTTTCATAGAGTACCTATCAAGCTCTTAGCTTGGATCTGACACAAAATGTATGCCCAATCAATTTCTTATAAGGACAATATTTTTAAAAAATTCATTGGAAATAGCATAGGCTGCCTTATTCTATATTTTGTTCCAAGATGAAACTGTTTACAAACCAACAAAATGACACAGTATAATAAAATATCAAGAAAAGGTTAGCAATTTTTTTTCACTAGATTATGCAGTTTAAGATAAATTGGGGGGGGTAATAAAAATTCCCAGCAACTAAGTCACAATTGTTAAAAAATTTCATGTATGAATCCCTTAATTTGAAGGACAAAGGATTGTATGCTGGAAATAAGATGGATTCTGGTATTAAACCTATTTAGGCTCCAATCTCTCTTTTTTTTTTTTTTTTTTCTTTCTGAGACAGAGTCTTTCACTGCCACCCAGGCTGGAGTGCAATGGCACAATCTTGGCTCACTGCAACCTCTGCCTCCCGGGTTCAAGCTATTCTGATTCTCCTGCCTCAGCCTCCCAAGTAGCTGAAATTACAGGCACCTGCCACTACACCTGGCTATTTTTTTTGTAATTTTAGTAGAGATGGGGTTTCACTATGTTAGCCAGGCTGGTCTCAAACTCCTGACCTCGTGTTCTGCCCACCTTGGCCTCCAAAGTATTGGGATTATAGGTGTGAGCCACCATGCCCAGCCTAGGCTCCAATCTTAATTTACTAATTGTGTGACTTGGGAAAGTTATGCAGTCTACATGAGACTTGGTTTCATCATCTGAAAAATGGGATTAATAACACTTAACTAATGGACTGATTAAGTGATCTAATGCATAGTATGGAAGATAATGTGTACAGAATCGATCCTAAGTATGTCCTAAAAGGCAGAGAAATAAACACTCTAGCAGGGCCATACATTTTCATAAACACAAAGTGAATTTCATGATCTGTGTTACAATGTTTAATTTGAAAGACAAAATGAAAAGCAAAAAAACAAAGAATCTTCACATGGAAGCCCTGTATATCTCTTCCCAAATTCTTTTTTAGAGTTTCCTTTGTTTAATTTCCGCTTTCATAATTTGTCATCTTTCCAGCTATTTTATCTCCTCTTTAAATGTAATTAGGACACCACAGAGCTTGGACTACATAGCCGTGGAGTTAATTTGATTGTGGCTCACATAGGCCTACTGGAGTTCACTCAGCGCACCTCCAACTGGTAGCAAAATGCCCACTGCAAGCTAAGAGGCCCTTAGTGGTTTCCAGGAAAGACAGAGATTTTCAATAATAACGTCCTTAATATAATTCAATTACTAAGATATTTTAATGGAGAAACAATCTCAGTTATAGCTATCTTCAAATTTGTGGCACAGACATTTTTTCCTTGTTTACTTTCTTGACTACTTGTCTCCTTCCAAATTAATGAGAGTTTTCAAGTGTTAACCACCAGAGGGAGCCATGCATTGTTATCAATATATTTCAAACTTATTTATGCTGACAGGGAAAATGAAATCAGTTGAATGTTTTATTTACAGTACTATATAGTCCTATATCCAAAATAAAGTCACTGCTAGTTTATTTCAAACACTAAATTCATGCAAAATTGAACAATTAACATGAAGTCTTTTTATTGTTCCATGTTTACCGTTTCATCCAAAAGAGAAAGTCCCCTAAGGTACTATTTTGTGCTTGAATAAATGAAATATTTCTGGAAAGAAGAAAGATACAAGAGAATATTACTTTCCATTTATAAATTCATTGAAAAAAACATTCACATGTAAGAGAATAAACTCTAATGAAAGGGAACCTAGGATGACTGTTAGCAGGAAGTCAGATATTTGTGTCTGTCCTGTTAGAGCAAAGTCATTTATTTGGAGCTACAAAAGAAATAAAAGAACGTGGTTCACTACCATTATTTACAGCGTCCATGAAAGAAGGGAAATTGGGCAGATATAAAGCCACTTAGGGAAACATTCCATGTTTTTACGAGGGAGGAAAAGAGGATACATAACTCTCTCCCAACCCCCTATCTCTACCTTATGCTCTCTATCATCCAACCTTTCCCTTTCCTCTCACCTTGCACAGAAACACTTTAGGGATGTTGTGCAGAAAGGTCTGATGTTTTTCTTTGCCATCGACATATAGCACCAAAAAGTATGTGAACAGCAGATGCCTCCATGTAAACTCATTTTTTCTGTCACTCACAAAATGCTCTTTGACTCCCTGAGTTGAAGCTTAGACCTAATAATTGTGAAACTTGTATAATGGAGTTTATCTGTCAGTCACCCAATAGGCTCCTGCAGCAATGCATCCCTTCAATTCTTTTCTGCCAGCAGTAAGAAAGACATAGATGGAGGACTATATTTTTCTGTTTACAGAGCTCTTATCATTATGAAGAACTGGAGACAATTAGGAATAATTTAACACACAAATATAAATTTTCATATTTATTAAAAACAATGTTTTGGTGGGGTGTGATGGCTCATGTCTGTAATCCCAGCACTTTGGGAGGCCAAGGTCGGGGGATCACGAGGTCAGGAGATCAAGACCATCCTGGCTAACACGGTAAAACCCAGTCTCTACTAAAAAAATACAAAAAAATTAGCTGGGCGAGGTGGCGGGCACCTGTAGTCCCAGCTACTCAGGAGGCTGAGGCAGGAGAATGGCGTGAACCCGGGAGGCGGAGCTTGCAGTGAGCTGAGATCGTGCCACTGCACTCCAGCCTGGGCGACAGAGCGAGACTCTGTCTCAAAAATAAATAAATAAAAATAAATAAAATAAATAAATAAATAAACAATGTTTCAACCAAAAATAGATGTTAAATAATTTCTTAAAAGTGAACTGAATTGAAATTGCATTATCAAAGTTAAGGGAACATGTTACATGGACTATGTAAGTATTATCTCACTAAAGAGGAATACGTAATTTAAACAATTATTTTTGGAATGTTAACTCAACAGAAGAGAAAATATATTTAGAGTACTCTCATCTTGTTTGGAGCAGTATTTAATCTAAATATCTTCTCTTGGACTAAGTATACAAGTTTAATTACTTATTAAAATTATAAGCTATACTGATTACATAAGTCTGTAGGTACAAGTGAATCACAATATTGTATCTTATAAAACCTTCCAAGCTGATCATCCTTCGGTTTAATTCATGAATAATTAGCTGAAACTCGTAAGTAAAATAAAATGCAACTTATAACAAGAAAACCAGTTTCTGTTTCCTAAAATAAGTAGAGAAGTATATAAGTTTTGTTTTCTCTCTCAGGTAAAGTAGGAATTGAAGCACATAACTGTTAAATGGGGACTCTCTATTTCTCTTAGGGGTGTCTGTATAGCCATATTAGCTATTTGTGTTATCTTGCATAGTAAATTATAAAAATAGCTTTTATTGTTGAGCTCAACTTGGAAGACATTTACTTCCAAACTTGTGAAATTTCCTCTTTCCATAAAAAAGTCATTTTGGTTAGATATTTGTCAAAGTTATCTTTTCCTAACCTGCCTGGTATTAGTTCTGTTACCCCTCATTTAAAAAAACAAAACAAAAACAAAAACAAAAACAGAGATTGTGTTTTGTTAAAATTAACTTGTGGTTGGTGTCGACTTGTGGAACAACTTGTGAAAGGTGTCAGCACACCTTCCAGTCCGGATAAGACAATATAAATAAAATACATACATTGAACAGTTATTTTTCCCAGTTGGAATAATTTTTAAAAATCTTATTTTTTTCACTTAGGATTTGTTATTACACTTTATTTCTTTTATCTTTTATATTTATTTTGAATGAGAACATATACCATTATTTCCTTGTTCTGTTATCTGAGGAGCAGATTGTCATATACTTGTTTTGGAGGAAAGGATACTAAGAGATTACTTCGGGGAATAGATATCACAGACAACAAAGATGGGCTCTTTGACAAGAAAGTCTACATATTTTTTTAAAACAGCCCATTTTTTAAAACTCAGTAAATAAAAGTCTATGAAGTATCATCTTAGATTGGATTTCAAACTTAAAGCCTCATCTCCCGCCTGATAGATATTTTAAGTGTTGTTTAGATTTCAACAGTTTAACAATTTTGGCTATGAGGAAAATGCATACATTAAAGTTACAGTTCTCCCTTATAAATTAGTGGAAAACACTGAGATAGGAAATTAACATAGAAAGCCATAATTACCTGAAAAATTATAACTGAAGAAACATCCTTGTCTGTTTTAGAAGTCTGTCATTGTTTTATAAATCCAATTCATAGCTTCCAAAGGAATTAAAATGCAGTCTTGGAGATGAGAAAAAATGCTTTCATATAAACCTGAACCCTGATAGTCAATGAGATGGAGATGTAGTAGTCAGATTATATACATATTCAGTACTAATAAATATGTGGGACATAGGTTTCTGTTAATTTATAAAAAACTGTCTCTTTTTATTAGTATTAGTTTTAATTGATAAATCAGAATTGTATGCATTTATGGGGTGCAATGTGGTATGTTGAATTTCTATATAATGTGCAATGATTATCAACAGATGACTGGATTTAAAAATGTCATATACACATATATGTATACAATGGAATACTATTCTGCCTTACAAAAGAGGAAAATTCTGTCATCTCAGACAACATGAATGAACCTAGAAGACATTATGCTAAGTGAAACAAGCCAGGCACAGAAAGACAAATACGTCATGATCTCACTTATATGTGGACTCTAATAAAGTCAAACTCATGGAAGTAGAGAGTAGAACCGTGAATACCAGAGGCTGGGGATGGAGGAGAGTGAAGGATTGAGGAAATGTTGTTCAAAGGGTATAGATTTCCAGTTAGATAAATATTTTCTCAAAAGCATTATTGATAGGCGATTTTCAGGTTACACATAGGCTAAAGGGAAAAGTGAATAGTTGGAGCAAGTAAAATTTCAGTGAATTCTGCATTGACAGGGAGTTGGCACTGGTTGGAATCTTGTTATAGATGAACAGTAGATCAAATAACCTAAAATGAGTGTCCTAATTGGTATGACTAGTAGTAGCTTGATATCAGACAGAATGAGATTGGGAAAAGTGAGCATTTCTTTGGAAATGTAGCAGAGAATTCATGTCCAGATAATCAATACCTCATAGAGTATCTATCTAGCTAGCTAGCTAGCTAATATTTACATATATGAAAGACTTAGCAAAAAGTCTGACACACACTAAATTATAAATATTAAAAGAATAGTAATAAAATACAGGTATTTTTTTATCATGGGTATTATTATTATTATTTAAAGAGACAGGGTCTCTCTCTCTCTCTCTCTCTCTCTCTCTCTCTGCCACCCAGGCTGGAGTGCAGTAGCTTGATCATAGCTCACCATAACCTCAAACTGCTGAGTTCAAGCAATCCTCCCACTTCAGCCTCCTGAGTAACTGGGACTACATGCATGCACCACTATGCCCAACTAATTTTACTTTATTTTATTTTTGTAGAAACAAGGTCTTGCCATTTTGCCCAAGCTGATCTTGAACTCTTAGGTTTAAGCAATCCTCTTGCCTCAGCCTCCCAAAGGACTGGGATTACAGTTGTGAGCCACCATGCCTGGCCTATTATGGATATTATTCAATGGTAAGTTCAAAACTAAATATAGAAGGCCAAAGTACCTTCCTGCTAGAGAATAATCCTTCAAAATTTAGAAGGCCAAAGTACCTTCCTGCTTTGTTAACTGTTCAAGTACTGGGGAATAAAGAACAAAGAGGTAAAGTTTAGGTTTAGGTACTAACTCTGAAACTTACTAGATCTATGGTTGGTCATTAATTTGCAAAAATCCTCTGAACCTCACATTCTTCATTTGTGAATTGTAAATAGAATTTCACAAAATAATTCACAAAGAAAGTAGTTTACTGTGAGAACTCAATGACATATCATTTGTGGAAGGCCTCCATACAAGTTAAAGCTCTGTACAAATGATATTCTTCATTTTTATAACTACACAAAAGTGCCATCTTGACATAAATTAGCTGATATAAGCACTGTGGTCCTTTTCTGACAGTCTTGAAAATCTGTTGTTCAACATGGTCAGGATCATATCCATTTTTTATTCTTTCCTTCATTCCATGTAAGGTCATATGAATCCATAAAAAGGCCAAGTAAGTAATTTCACACTTAGAACATTTATTTGTGTTGCTGTATAAATATGGCACCATCTGAAGAGAAGACAGGAAATAAGAAAAGTGGAGAGTCTTCTTATGGAAGTAACATTGTAATGTTTTATGAAAAAATGTACCTCTTAACAATTGCCTGCATTGTTTATTTCAATCATGATTCCTATCAGAAATACCTTACCTTTCATTCCTCCTTGATATCACTGAATTAAAACTTGCCTTATCAGTTCTCTGCCATCTTCCTCTTTAAATGTAATTAAATACACAGGGTATGTTAGTGAACACTATCTTCAGTTATCTTTGAGATGTTTCCTGTATTGTTTATTCCTGGGGAAGGACATCACATGTGTTTTAGTTAGCTTGGGCTGCCATAACGAAACACCATAAACTAGGTGACTTCAACAACAGAAATTTACTTTTCATAGCTCTGAAGGATGGAAGTCTGGGATGAGGATGCCAGGATGCCTGGGTTCTGATGAGAGCTCTTTTTGACTTGCATATGGACACCTTCTTGCTGTATCCTCACATGGCAGAGAGAGAATGAGCAAGCTGTCTTGTGTCTCTTCTTATAAGGAAACTGATCCTATCATGTAGGTCTCCTACTCATAACCTCATCGAAACCTGATTACCTTCCAAAGGTCCCATCTCCAAATATAATCACATAGAAGGTTAGGTCTTCAACATATGAATGTGAGGAATTCAGTCAACAGCATTCTGTTTTGGGCCCCAAATTCATGTCCTTCTCACATGCAAAGTCTATTAATTCCACCACGACGTCACTAAAACGCTTAACTTGTTTCAGCATCAACTCTAAAGTCTAAAGTCCAAAGATTCATCCAAATATCATCTAAATCAGACATGAGTGAGACTCAAGGTAAATTCATTCTGAGGCAAGATTTCTCTCCAGCTGTGAACCTGTGAAACTAGACAAATTATGTGCTTCCAAACTTCAATGGTAGGAAAGGCATAGAGCAGACATTTCCAGTCCAAATGGGAGAAATATGGAAGAAGGAAGAGGTGACGTCTCAAGCAAACCCAAAACTTAGTAAGACAAGTTTCATTAGCTCTTAAGGTTGCATAATACCCTTTTTTGGTTAGATGCTCTGCACTCCAGTCCAGCTAGGTTGGCATCATTATCCCCTTGGCTCTTCTGAGGCAGACCCACCCCTTAGCCTTGGTGGGGAAACTCCATCCACAGCATTGGTCCTGCTCTTTTAAAACCAAGATGGAGGATGAAGCCTTGCTCCTGGGGTCTGTATACTCTGGTTTGTGGTGGAATCAGTAGTCGTGATGATTTCTAAATGACCATTGGGGTACTACTTCCTTTGACTGAATTCAGTCCATAGTACCATATTCCATACCTTCTTCTCCTGATCACAACTCCTTACTTCAGATCAGTATCTGGGTTAAAATTTTTATTAAATTTCTTATTAAAATATTTTTATTCTTTTAGGAGTGTGCCACATTATCACTGTTAAAAATGCTATTTGTTCTAATCAAGGACTCATGAAGAATCTATGAAAGAAGTTAACTATGAATGACCTCTTCCCACCTATAGGGAAAGCAAGTCAAGCCAACCTACAACAAGATGATGTGGTAGGTTTTTTTAATTTAAAATTCCAATATGATTTTTAGAGAGATTAAATATATGTTGTATAGTATAAGCAATACAATATGATCACCATACCATGGTATATATTGTTTCAGTTGTAAAATTAAATCTGAAGTCTAAATTTTTTTTTAATGACACATTGTAATCCCAGTAGTGAGCTGGGGTTGATGGGTCATATGATAGCCCTGTTTTTAATTTTTTGAGGAAATTCCTTAGTATTTTCCATAATGGCTGTACTAATTTACAATCCCACCAACAGTGTGCAAGTGTTCCCTTTTCTCCACATCCTCACCAATGCTTGCTTTCTTTTTTCCCTATGGTAATTACCATTCTAACTAGAGCAAGGTATTATCTGATTGTAGTTTTGATTTGCATTTTCCTGATGACTAGTAATGTTGAGCAAGTTTTAATATATCTGTTGGTCATTTTTATGCCTTCCTTTGAGAAATGTGTGTTAAGCCCTTTTGACCATTTTTTAAATATTTGTCTTTTTGTTGTTGAGTTGTTAAAATTCTTATATATTCCAAAAATTAAACCCTTATCAAATGTAAAGTTTGCAACTATTTTCTCGTATTCTGTAGGTTGCCTCTTTATTCTGTTAATTGTTTCCTTTGCTGTGCAAAAGCTTTTTATTTTGAGGTAACCCTATTTGTCTATTTTTTCTTTTAATTGTCTGTGCTTTTGAGGTCTTATTTTAAAAATCCTTGCACATGAACAACACTTCAAGGCCATGAAGCATTTCCCCTGTAATTTCTTCTTGTGTTTTCATAGATTTTTGGTTTTGCATTCAAGTTTTTAACCCATTTTTAGTTGAGTTTTTTATATGGTAAGAGTAAGGATCTAAACTCATTCTTCTGCATGTCAATATCTGATTTTCTCATAACCTTTTACCGAAGAGACTATCTTTCCTTCACTGTGTATTCATGGCATCTCTGTTGAAAATCAGTTGGCTGTATGTATGTTGATTTATTTCTGGGATCTGTATTCTGCTCTACTGGTCTATGTGTCTGTTTTATGCCTGTACCATGATATTTTGGTTACTGTGTCTTTGCAGCATATTTTGAAGTCAGCTTTGTTCTATTTTCTCAGGATTGTTTGGCCTTTGGGGGTCTTTGTACTTTTGTAAGAATTTTAGGATTTCTTTTTATATTTCTGTGAAGAATGTCATTGGTATTTTAATCCAGATTGCATTAAATCTGTAGATAACTTAGGGTAGCCTGGTCATTTTAACAATATTAATTCTTCTAATCTATGAACATGGATTATTTTTCCATTTATCTGTGTCTTCTTCAATTTTTTTCATCAACATTTTACAATTTTCAGTGTAGAGATCTTTTACCTCCTTCGTTAACTATATTTTTAGATATCTTATTTTCTTTGTAGCTATTGTAAATTGAATTTTTTTCTTAATTTTTTTCAGATAGTTTACTATTAGCATATAGATAAGCAACTAATTTTTGTATTTTTTGTATCTTGCAACATTACTGAATTTGTTTAATAGTTCTAATAGTTTTTTTGCAAAGTTGAAATCTAAACTTTTATTATCTATTTATAGATTTTCCTTTTCTCTCATCACTTTTTTTCCATGCTTTCAGCAATTCAAAACAAGGAATTTAAATACAATTCAACTTTTTTGTTGTTTGAACATTAAGTTATTTTTAAGTTTGGTCTCCTGAGCTAACTTTCAATAAATGAAAAAAAGGGCTTAAAAATATTTAGAGGAAAAATTATAGGCAATTGAACAAGAGATACTAATGTGGGGAAGGAAAAAAAATATGGGAACACTTTCTTCCTTAAGTTTGCATTTTTTCTATATATTCTAAATTTTATATAGCTTTTTCTTTCATTTTCCACCATTGAATCACCAACAAGGAAGAAAAGTTATTGTTAAAAATGAGCATAAAAAAGAAGTGTGGCTGGGAAAATAAAGATGTTAGGAAAAAACAGAAAATGGAAGAAAAAGAGTTAAATCAGGTGAAAGGCTTACAGAAAAGCATGTAAGCTAATAAATTCATCATAACATAAAATTTAGAGGAAAAGTCAGATAAAAATTTATTCCTATTTGTCTGAAAACAAATGTGGGAGAGTTAAGGGGTTATGGAAAACACTTCCCATATAGAATATTTTATTAGTTTGTCCATTCATTCTTTTATCTCTTTACCTATCATTTATTCATTAGTTTATTTTCCTGTCTCTTATTTCGTGAATCAACTACACAGATGCTTCTCAACCAAGGGTGGGGTTACAACCCAAGAAACTCATCATAACCTGAAAAAATTGTAAGTCAAAAGTACATCGTCAACTTAAAATATTTTTCACATTTGATAGGTTTATCCAGGCTTAACCCCATTGTAAGTTGAAGAGCATGCTGAATGCCTATCACTTTTTGCACCATTGTAAAGTTAGTCAAGCCCATCATAAGTCAGGGACTATCTGTACTAAAAAGAAGTATTGATTTATTAAAAAAATTGTGCTTCATTGGAAAATTATACACTGCCTAGAGCATATCCTTCCAAGTCATCTGATTCTATAGGATTTATTTCACAACTTTCTAAGTTTTAGATAACTGATGGCAATGCAAAATAATTCTTACCTATAGACATGTAAATTTTGTCTATTGGAGGTTCAGTCATCCCCAATTGTGGACATCCACCCATTCATTTTAATATTCTTGATTTATAATATATCTGTTCTTTGGATTCTCCTTTGACTTGATTGTAGCATCTTAGTAGTTCACTTATTATTAAGTTAAATGAAATTTTTTTTAACAGATGTTCATTTATCACAGTATTAGGTTGGTGCAAACATAATTGCAACTTTTGCCATTACTTTTAAAAAGTTCAAATTTTTTTTTGCCATCACTCTTAATGGCAAAAACCTCAATTTCTTTTGCACTAACCTAATATATGACAATCATGATTTACTCATCTTATGAAAATTTTCTTTTAATAGTCCTCTTATTTTATAAATACTAGCTTTTCAGATTTTCTTTTGGCGACCAAAGGAGAGGTTAGTAGGGTGCGAATTTGTTATTTCAGTTGTAACCTCATGCTTTATTATTACTAAGGAGATACTGCTTTGGATTTATCCGTTGACAGTGTCTTTAACGTTCAAAATGTAAAGCAGTGGATTAGCATTAATTTATCAGGATATGTATGGAAACAAGTGGGTTTCACAGTACAGAGACTTCATATCTTATTTCTTAAAGCCAGGAGACATCTTTCAACTAGACAATTCCCTGTGGTCCTCAATCTCTCTTCCACTCTTTGTGATTTCTTTAGTGTTACTATAATTTTAAACCAGCTGACAAAACCACTGAGTTAAATCCATCTACATACTATCAAACCACCTGATTGTCCGCTAACACTTTACCTACTGGGGTAGGATAGTATTATCCTTCCCAGTTTTCTCCTTTATCCTTTATTAATGAGGACAAACCTCTGATTTTTTTTTTTTTTAATCTTGCCCAAATTCCTATTTAAAGGTTCTGGGGAGCCATGCCCTAAAAACCATAAATTCTCATCAGATGGATTTTATTTGACCCTATACATTGTGACTTACTTTCCAGTCTGACTCTGGCATAACTTTATGAGACAAGGAAAGAAATCAAAATATTTAACCCCTAAACATGTTTCTCTGCTATATCTTCATCCTTTGTGGGGAAAAAACCTACATGTGTAAAGACTCTCTAATAACATAATTAGATTTTTTTTCCTGGGCTCTCCCAGTCTTGGAGAGATTAACTAAACGTCTAGCACCTTTTAACTATCTGAAGAGGAAATATTTGCCATCTGTTGTCTCTAAGGGCAGCCACTGTAAGACTTTAAAGGAACCTTGGTCTCTGCTATCTTTTATCTTAATCTGAACATTTCTTTCTATAGATCCCAGGTCTTTCGACAAACTCAACCAATTGTCAACCAGAAAATGTTTAAATTTACCAATAGCCGGAAAGTCCCCCCCCAACTACTCACCCCCACACCCCGCCTGCTTTGAGTTGTCTTGCCTTTCTGAACCAAACCAATGTATTTCTTGAATGTATTTGATTGATATCTCATGTCTCCCTAAAATATATACAATGAAGCTGTACCCTGACCACCTTGGGCACATATTGTTGGGACCTCCTGAAGACTGTCATGGGCCATGGTCACTCATATTTGGCTCAGAATAAACTCTTAAAATATTTTACAGTTTGACTCTTTTCATTGACACTAAAAATCACATAACATTTAAAGCAACTCCTAGAGACATTCATATTTTTCTAAAATATTAAAAATCCATATTTACATTTAAATATGGCAATTGTAGTCTTTCACTTTACTGTATGCTACATGTAGACTCAATCACAGTTTTATAGTTACATTTGAGGAAGGGGGAATGCATATTTTGGTAATATGCCCTCTGTGCTGACTTCATTATAAAATTAATTTTGTCATAATGTCAGCAGAGTTAACAAAAAAGTAGAAAGGAGATTTAAAATAAAACAGAAAAAAAAAGGAAGAAGAAGAAAAGTAAACATTCTGCAGCTCCATGAATAAATGAAGACAGATTCTCTCATCATTTTAAATCCAGAGGGGATTTCCTCCTGGTAATTTACAACTGCATCAAAGAATTAGTTGTTATTTTAAAAATTACCTTAGGCAGAGAAGCATAATACCTTAAATTAATATCATTAGAATTGCTATAACAATGGAGCATTTTAGAGAAATCTTTATTAGTTTATAATAAATAAGACCTTACTTGCTTGTGATCTGCAGAATCAAACATTGATTTCTGATTTAAAAATGTTATTTTGTTGTTTCATTTCAAAACTGCTAAAGAAAGGAGAACAAAAGTATATTCAGAAGTATATTCTGAATGTTGGATTATTGATTCAGTTCATAGACACTCCTGTACCTAACTGGCTTTCATTCTGTTCAATAATCCTGGAGCATCCTGGTCACATTTTTCAAAACTGTACTGAAGGAATGCTAACCTGTCCATTAAGATAAAAGGCCCCAAATGTCATTCCTAACACAAAAGGATTAGGGTCTTTCTATGTAGCATCACAACTCCTCTCGGCTAAGCAAGGAAGCTGACACTGAAGTGATGGATGACCCCAATGTCTATTATGCATGGCAACACAGTCAATAACCTCTGAGTCACAGCTTGAAATAACTTTTAACTGCATATGTGAATTTTCTTAATAAGACTACTTCTCAGGATATCAGTTTAAAAACAAGTTCCCACATTTTAATTTCAGCACTCAGACTCCTATTTATGCATAATATGGCATTTTGATTTTTACCAAAGAGCAAATTCAGATTCAGGAGGTGAGAGAAGGTCAGTCAAAAAATCAGTGTGAAAATAAAAGGCCTACTTGAGAAGTACTTTAATAAATCTGTAGTTTTTTGTTTAACGTCTTCATATTTTAAATAGCTTAATATCTCATTTTAAGTGTTCTTACCACCAAAACACAAAAGAAAATCAAACAAACTGTATTAGTCTGTTTTTACATTGCTATAAAGAGCCACCTGAGACTGGGTTATTTATGAAAAAAAGAGGTTTAATTGACTCACAGTTCTGTATGCTTAACAGGAAGCATGATTGGGAGTCCTCAGGAAACTTACAATCATAGCACAAGGTGAAGGGGAAGTAAGCACTTCTTCACAGGGTGGCAGGAGAGAGAGAATGGCGAAGTTCCACATACTTTAAAAGCACCACATCTCATGAGAACCCACCCACTATCATGAAAACAGCATGGGGGAAATCCACCCCTATGATCCATTCACCTTCCACAGGACCCACGTTCAACACATGAGGATTACAATCCCACATGAGATTTGGGTGGGGACATAGAACCAAACTATATCAAAAACAAAACAAACAAAAACCAAAAGGACACAAAGAAAATTTCAGACGTGTCAGACATGTCTTTTACTTTAATTGCGGTGGTAGTGTTCATGGTGTATGTATATGTAGGTACAAACTCATCAAATTGAATACATTATATATGCAGGTTTGTGTTTATCAATTATACCTCAATAAAACTGTTAAAAATGTTATCCTTAAAAATTAAAATATTTTAGCCACATTCGTTTTCAAAAGGCCAATAATTCTGATATGTATCTCTTGTACGTTAACATGGCATGTTGAAACTGGTTTGAAGCTTGTGTTACTAAATTTTGTTCAGTTTTTCATTAAATTACAACAACAACAAAAACCTCAAGGAAGGATCATGAACCAACTTTTCCACAGTTTGGCTAAAAAACAAGCTGATCCTGATAGCTTAAGCCCTAATCAGTGGGTGCTCAATAACCAAGAAAATTAATGAGACTTAAAATCGGAGAAGACTAGTCCAATAATTTAAAAAAAAAAAAAAAAACAACTGACTATTTCTAGAAAATGCCACCACCCTAATGCAATTGGTAGTAGTAGCAATCTGAAAGGTTATTTAGAAAGAAGTGGCATATCTAAATTGATTGACAATATATCACATTGATTTTTGGTTAATTTGTATACCTGGACCTAGAGGACAACAACCAGAAAGATTAAATGCTTCATAAGCTAGAAATAATAAACTAGAAAACTATTTGGAAATAAGAATTATGTCGCTAGTAAAAACCATGTGAATAAAAATACACCCACATGCACTGAAACCATGTATTTAAGATAAAAACAGTATATAAAAAATTTATAATTTATACTTGTCATAATAGCATACACTATTAAAATAAAAAGATAATTTTAATATGTTTCTAATTTGTAGGCTGTATTTCAAGAAATCAAACACTGTTTCACTGCTAAAGACAAGCATTATTTTGCTAATATGGGAAAATCACGAATGTAATTACATTCATGCATCATTATGATCCATAAAAATAATATACTTCTATGCTGAGGCAATTAGATCAAACTTCATGAATAAGAAATTTGGTAATGTAATAAATTGATCTTCTGGGAGATGCTGATTTTTCCTTGTATGCTTTATGGCTTTGGTCTGTGTTACAGGAATATTTTCATATTCCTCCTGAGATTGAGTAGAATGACAATGAGTAGAATAAAAAAAGAGAATACAACATTACATTGGCATTCTGTGTTGCATTTGTTAGTTGTCTAATATCGGGACACATATTGTTTTGACTTTTTCTACATTTATATATTTGTTTTATATTGCACAATACATGTTTGGACACCATGCTACACATTCCATTATTTAATATTAAAATGATCAACTCTGACAGTGACCAACAGATACATTCTTTAATCTTTCTCTCACCTTTGTTAATGCATGCAATTATACTAGTCAATATTTTCATGAAATGTGAACAGTACAATTGCAACATCATTCTACAAAGACCTCAGAGAAAAACTACCAAACCCAAGATATCAGTTAAAATTCAAATCTTTTGATTTCCAACTAAAATTTATAATTTACTTGTGTAAAAAATAAGAATAAAAATTCTCACTACACACAATGTGTAAGAATACAAAAGACTTTGATAGTTTGATGCATTACTGCTAGGTTTGGTAGCAGAGTAGACTTGTTATTTTGTGGATGTTTATTCCCAAGTGGGTTGGATGATTGCTTGTAAGTCATTTCGTTCCTTGTAAAAGTCCTAGGCTGCTGAGCACCAGGCCTCACCTTCTGTTGGCCTCTTGCTTCTGCATACTTATTGACAGTAAGTTAGAAATCTTTTCTTTATACCACAAACTATATTAGTGGTATAAATAAAATAGGTTATTTTAAAGAATAACATAGGTTATTTTAAAGAATAAAATTTATAATAGAATTATAAAAATGCACAAAATGTGTTTAATATGTTTACTCCATATACTTGTAACTAAAGATAAAAATGCCACAGAAGATATAAATATGGAATATTATCTAGTTATCTGTAGTTACATTTTAATTCAATTTAAAGAAGAAAGCTTTAGTTTTAGAAACCTGGAAATGAGTTATGAGTTTCAAAATTTAAAATACTTTTATGGCCTTCAAATTCCATTTCCACAGCTCTGACCGCTCCCTTCCTGATTTTATCATTTCAATAATCTTTCACCTGCTCTACCTGCATATAAAATCCTAGCTCTCCATCTTTAGGCTGTTTCTGGAGTTATTTTATTAAAATCCAAATCATGTCTAATTTCTACTCTCTTTAAAAGGTTCGGTGGTTCTCAAATGCTGATATAATGAAAGCCAGATTTCTTAGTTGGCTTCAGAGCCTTAAGGAACTAGTTTCAACCTGCTTATTCACCTGTTGTGACTTTCAATAAAGCACCAACCACATCAGACCCTTTTCCTTCCTTAATAGACCATTATGCTCTTAGTCCTCAATACCCTTATTCAAGCCATTACCTTCATCTGGAATAACCTCAGCCAGCTTTTCCCTTCTCTAATTCGCTCATCTTCCTATGCCCGGTTCAAATGTGCCTCCACCCTGATGCCCCCTTCTTCTCTACAAAATGCAACAATAGTTCTTTACATATGGAATGCTAGGAGCATATGCCACATCCTTTAATTGTCACATCTAGTAATTGAGAAAAATAGAGTATTTTCTACTTGCATGAACTCTACAGTCTGGGAGAATTAGGAATAAACTCATGACTGCTCCCAAGAGGGTGACCTTGGGAACTTAATCTCTAATCTTAAATTTTCTTATCAGGAAAACCAAGGATAATATGAGAAACCATTTTATTGGGATTTTCTAAGTATTAAATTAGTTCATGAATGTAAAATATTTTGCATAGTGCCTAGTATAAATATCCATTTTTATTTATTTATAATTATTATCATCCCAGGAATAAAATAAGCCATTGACATGCCTATCTCCTGAATCACACCTGTAAGTATTGTTGACTCAAGGAACATAAATTATTCTGCACACATGATGTGCTCTGTTTTATAAAGTGTGATTCAAGAAATATTTATTGAATGAATCAATTAATCATTGAATGGCTTATAGAAGGCAAAGCATTTCTGATTTTTTCCCAAAAATAATTCAGTGTAATCATTTTTATATTATATAAATTATTTTATTAAAATAACCAACAATTTATAAAAACCTTGAATAAAATGCTTTTAGTATTTCTTGAATTTCACATGAAATAAACTATGTCATAGCATTTACAGTCTAGTAGGATGCAAATAAAATGCCTGGATTGCATTTGATCCATCAAAATAAAATAAATTCTTGAAATATTGACATCTATTAGATAAGTTCTGAATTTTAATTTTAGGTATCATATAATATGAATAATATATATGATTAATTTCAATACTAATAATGATAAAATTGTCATTTATTAAATACATTTTATTTTGCAAGAACTAACTCAAATAATCTTCATAATATTTGCCCAGGATTGTTATCTTTATGTTAAGGATATAAGTTAATTCAAATCATAAACTTAAAAATAATTAGATTAAAAATATAACAACACTTCTGCTTTTGTCAGTCTGGCAAATGAAAAGTCTCACTATGAAAAAGCTTCTTATGCAAAACAATTAGTTTCTGGATAAAACTTACTTTTAAGACGTTTCTGGGCTGGCAGGAGCATAGAAAACTGCAGAGGCTTCTTCTGTGTAAAAACAGGCAAACAGAGCTGGAGCAAAAAGCCTTTAGTGTTAACGAAATGCTAACAGCCCCACCCAAGAGCAAATGCCAATGCCTGCACTGTATTTTGGATTCCAAGGCTTGGGCCAGGAACAAGTTGTTAGAGCTGAACCTGATACTGCTTTAAATTTGAATCCTGTAAAAGAATTAAGAAATCCAAGGTTGGAAACATCTCCAGGTTTCTGACAAAAGCAATTGCGTAGTCATTCTTAAGTAAGGGCCTCAGGATTACCACTGATAAAAACTAATGGCATCTGAGCTTAGAGGCAAAAATCACCAAGCACAGAAGAAAACTTTCATTATGAGTGAAAATCATAAAGAAAAAAAGGAGATTTAAATCTCTCAGAAGACTTCAGGAATTAGAAATACCCAGAGCAGAATAGAATATAACTATGTATAGACTTTTTTAGTTTTCTGTTGACATATGTATATATTTGTCATGTACAGCATGATGTTTTGAAATAAGTATATATTGTGGAATTAATAAATTGGAAAGTTGGGATCACAGAAATGAGCAATAGAGACTATCCAAAATGACTAGGCAAATTTGAAAGAGAATGAAATGAAATCTTAAGAAATAAGAAATAAGGCATTTGAAATTAAGAACAAAACAAAACAAGATAGGGTGCTTAGCTATCAGCTAAGACACAACTTAAAGGAAACTGATGAATGGAATATCGGGAAAAAAAATCTATAGTGTAACATTTAGATAAAGGAGGTTGAAAGTATTTTTTTAAAGGTTCAAAGATAAGAAGGAAAATTATGAATGCCTAGCATTTGTCTAATGAGTGTCTTCAGAAAGTAAGATAGAATAAAGGCAAAGTTACATTTATAATTATAATGTTAAGAATTTTCTAGAACTGAAGGAAGATAAAAGTCTATAAATACTGAATGACAATGTATAACAAACAGGATAAACTAAAGCAAAAAGGAAACTCCGCAAAACTATAAGAAAAAAGTGGTTTGAAATTAAAAAAGAGAAAAAAGTTCATGTATAAAAGAATGAGTATTAAACTGACAGATTTCTCAACAAAATCAAAGGATGTTCAAAGAGTGAAATAATAAACTCATGAGAGAAAATAAATGCCAACCTAGAATTCTGTACTTAGCACATTTGTTTTTTCAACCTTCAACCTATGCCAGAAGTATTGTCATCTTAACAGTAAGTCATTCTGATCCACCAGTATAAAATCTTTTTTATTTAAGTCTCATTTAATTTTTAAACAATTTTAAAGTTTATTCCTGAGTATTTTAATCTTTTTGACACAATTGTATGTGGAATTATTTTCTTAATTTTATTTTGTTTGTTCATGGCTAGTACACAGAAACACAATTCTTTCACACAACTGATCTGCAGATTTATGTCAATCCCTCTCAACATCCCAGAAGACATTTTTTTGGGCAGCGATTGACAGGTTGATCCTAAAATTCATTTGGAAATATAAAAGAACCATAATAACAAAAACAATCTTTAAAAAAATCAAAGTTGAAAGATTAATACTTTTCAGTTTAGGAACTTACTACAATGTTCAGTAATCAAAACAGAACAGTATTGGCATAAGAGTAGACATCGAGAATTATGAAATAGAATTGAGAGTCCAGAAATAAACCTTCACATTTATGGTCAACTGAATTTTGAATTTTGACAAGAGTACCAAGAAAATGAAGAAATAATAGTTTTTTCAACAAATTGTATTGAAACACCCGGGTATCCGCATGCAAAAAAATGAGGCTGGATTAATACCTCACACCATACAAAAAATATTAGGTGAGAATGCACCATATTCCTAAAAGTAAGGACTAATTCAATAAAATAAAACATACAGAAGAAAATCTAGGAGTAAAATGTCATAACCTTGAATTATTATGGTTTCCTAGTTATGACATCAAAAGCACCAGCAACAAAAGAAAATAGAAGATAAATTTGATGCTATCAAAAATATTACACTTCAAAGAACACTATCAAGAAAGTGAAAAGTAACCCAGAAAGACAATATTTTAAAATTATATGTCTGACATGATACTTAGATTTAGAATATATAAAGAATTCCTACAACTCAACAATAAAAAGACAAATAACTGAATTTTAAAATTGAGAAAAGTTTTGAATAGACATTCCTCAAATGAAGATATACAAATGGTCAATAAGCACATGAAGAACTGCTCAACACCACTAGTCTTTAGGAAAATACAAATCGAAACCATGAGATATCAATCACACCTACTAGTTTAGCTAGAACAAAAAAGACAATAACATGTTAATGAGGATGTAAAGAAATAGGAATGCTTATACGTTGCCAGTGGCATTGTAAAATGGTATAGAGACTTGGGAAAACAGCCTGGAAGTTACTCAAAATGTTCAACACTGTTATATGACCCTGCAAGTCCACTCTTTTTTCTTTTTTTGAGACGGAGTCTCGCTCTGTCACCCAGGCTGGAGTACAGTGGCGCCATCTGGGCTCACTGCAAGCTCCGCCTCCCGGGTTCACGCCATTCTCCTGCCTCAGCCTCCGGAGTAGCTGGGACTTACAGGTGCCTGCCACAAGTCCACTCAAAATATATGCCCAAGTGAGTTGAAACATGTCCACACAAAAACTTGCACATGAATCTTCATAGCAGCATTATTTATAACAGCCATAAAGTGGAACTAACCCAAATGGCCACCAACAGATGACTGAATATAGAAATGTGATATAGCCACAAAATTGATTTTTTTTTTTTTTTCTTTTTGAGACGGAGTCTCGCTCTGTCGCCCAGGGTGGAGCGCAGTGGCACAATCTCGGCTTACTGCTACCTCCGTCTCCTGCGTTCAAGCAACTCTCCTACCTCAGCCTCCCAAGTAGCTGGGATTACAGGCGCCTGCCACACACTGCCACCACATCCAGCTAAGTTTTGCATTTTTAGTAGAGATGGGGTGTCATCACTTTGGCCAGGCTGGTTTCGAACTCCTGACCACAGGCGATCCACCCACCTTGGCCTCCCAAAGTGCTGGGATTACAGGCATGACCCACCGAGCCCAACCAATGGAATATTATTTAACCATACAAAGGGGTGAAGCATTGATAGCAATACAGTGTGAATGCACCTTAAATATATATGTTAAGTCGAATATATAGAACATTACTTTTTAATACAGAGGCTAAAATATAGTGTGAAACTTAGGGTAATAATTTAGGTGTAATATTTTGGCCAAAACAGATTTTAAAAGGACCGATAGCTTCTTGATTGGGTCACAAAGCTGCCTTAGGTTTTTAATGTACAGAATTGACCACTAAGTAATGAAGTTACTTCATTGTGATATAAAATTCATGATAGAAAGTGAAAAGTTGTCCCCTTTGTGGGAAAGTTAGCATGAATGCCAAATAATGTACAAGAAGATCTATACTCAATATTCAAACACTTATCCTTCTGAGCCAAGAAACTCAAACAAAAAGATATACTCAGATGTGAGTATTTGTAATCTAATTATCACTTTATCTCTTTTATGATTTAGTAGTTCTGGTTAAAAAATGTTTTCTGTTAAACGACTCTGCATTATAACATTACATTTTCAGTCTGACTTAGGGATGGGGTATTTATTATATTTAAGAGATATAAGCCAGATTTGTTTAAAAAAAAAAAAAAACAGGAAAACATCTCTTAAGTCATATTGACTGAAACCAAATTTTTTTAAAATTTCCACATATGAATTTATACCTTAATTCTATAAAAATTGTTGTGTGTTAGCCATTCAGAAAAATGTACCAGCGCACAGTCAGTAATATAATCTCTGCCACCATAACCTAGAGAACACATACCAGTCAAACAAGGCATAATATCTAACTGAAAATAGCAACTCGATGCTGGCATTTTGCAATTCCAGATGGTGTCTGCGGATCCCGATTTTAGTGGAGAATTGTCAGTTTTCATGTGAGAGGCTCTTGAATGATTGCATCAATATTTCCTTTCTAACTATTCACCATACAACCTTTGAAAAAAAGTAGTTATATATTCTGCAATGAAAAATGAATGGTTAACAGGATTCATTTAGTTCTTTGAGTGACTCTATGCAATATTTCTCTTGAGAAAATTAAATAATATATTTATTTTCTATAAAAACCTATTAATTAGTAGAGAAGTTTTCTTTCTCAGAGCTAAAATATCAAAGGCAGTATAAGATTATGTAATTCATAAATACAAAAATATCAATAAAATTTATAGAAAATCTTAAGTAATTATTACATAATCTTAAGTATTATTACATAAGCTATGGTGAATCTGATGATGGAGACAGGAAACTTGAGAAATATTCAAAGTCATGGAAATCTTCAATTCAGTGGTTAAATTTATAATGCATTCTGCCTACACTATGTAACATTAATAAATCTATTATTAAAATGTTAAGCCAAATTTGCAGTGTTTGTTGAGACAAGAATAGAAAAAGCAGGATAGAATGTCATTTAACATGCACTGTTTTGTAAAGATCAGTACAGGCCCCTTACATTGGAATGGGTGCTTTGGTTCCACACTAGACTTTCTGACTCCAAATATTTGGGCATAGTAACCAAAGAAAACTTCAACAAACTTCCCTGGTGATTATTTTGAACCCTTATATTTGAGAGTAATGGGTATAGGGAGATATTCCTTCATTGCTTTAAGGAATTAAAGCAATATTCTTTCATAGTTGGTATTCCTTCATAGTTGATATTCCTTCATTGTTTTAAGGAATCTTTATGCACAGTTAGCTATCAAACCATGAAAGTCAGTACCTTATAATGCAAAAGAATAAAATGAAAGATTTTATTGACCTTGGACAAATCACTTTCCTTCTTTAGGCTTTAGTTCCCTCAACTATTGAATGAGGCATTAAGCTAGGTGACTTCTGGTGAGCCTTTCCATTTTATCATTCTACTGAAATCTGGTGCTAAAAGGTATGTAAGCTTGTCATATGTTATGTTCAAGGGATACAAAGCTTCTATCACGCATATAGGCATATTCAATTCATAATCTTATTTCAAATGAAAATTTAATAAGCCCTAAATTTATAGAAATCAGAAAATGACATATGTAAAGATATATGAAAGGAAATAGCACTGTCATTAATCAGTACAGAGATTTCACTTCTGCTCCCTCTAGAATAATGTAGTCTGGTTGCTTCTCCAGAAATATTGCACCTGAACTTTGGAGCAGTCACTAAGAAATGGTAAAATTTCTTCATTAAGGATCACTGCTTGCTGTGGGCTCTTTCTCTCTAGAAGCAGTTATCTGAAAACACTGGATTAATTTTTTACTCAAAATCTATTAAAAAATAACCTTATGTTAAAGCATCCACTTAAAACTTATTGCATGCTATGAACAGGATGACTTGGAAATAAAAATATACAAATATTAAAACAAACAAAAAACACTCCTACATAATTTCTCCGACTATGTCATTAGATTTCACCTTGCACTGATGAAGAAAGTGATGCTTTATGCAGTTACCACAAGAAATTGCTCAAAAACATGAAACAACTGGTATGGCCTAGGCAATACATGACCAGAATGACACTTGCCTTATTACATAATTCATAAGCAAAGAAGATTCCTTCTACAGCTGAGATCTATAATAACTCAAATCTCTCCTTTGGTTTAAAAGGCTTGCTGAAATTTACACACATGGAACCAAAGCACTACTAAAGTAACTACTTTGGTCTCTGTATGGAAACTGGATCATTCACTCATTAAAATTTCCTGCTTTTTTCAAAAAGAGACCTTTGAGAGTCTTTGCTATGTGTTGGAGACCAATAGTATTTCTTGCCATTTCACTTGTTTCCGTTTATATGATAATATTAAATTCCCACTTCTAGGCTTGTGAGAGCATATTCTGAATTCCAATGTATTGATTCAGGTTTACAATTTCCCAAACAGCCTTTGTGGAGCTCTGGAAATATTCCACTCACAACTCTGAGCTCTCTATTTCCGTATTTGTTTTCTTTTACTGGATTTCAACATTACACAGGTGTGCCAGGAAAGAATAATAATGCCCTAATCTATTTTCATTTTGACAATATAGACTGGGTATATTTTTTCCTCTTTGATTGTAGATTTGTAAATTTTCATCTTGAAAACATTAAATTGATTAGTGTCATGTGGGTCTGTCATTTAGAAGCCTCTGATCTTTCTCTTTCTCTCCATGTATTTCTCACTGACCCATTGGAACTACCTTATCAAATTTCTAAAGTTTTTCAAATTTCTTTTTTTAAATTTATTTTTATTTTTATTTTTTATTTTTATTTTTGGAGATGGAGTCTCACTCTGTCTCCCAGGGTGGAGTGTGGTGGCGCAATCTCGGCTCACTGCAACCTCTGCCTCCCGGGTTCAAGCTATTCTCCTGCTTCAGCCTCCTGAATAGCTGGGATCACAGGCGCCTGCCACCACACCAGGCTAATTTTTGAATTTTTAGTACAGATGGAGTTATACCATGTTGGCCAGGCTGGTCTCGAACTCCTGACTTCGTGATCCACCCTCCTCAGCCTCCCAAAGTGTTGGGATTACAGGCATGAGCCACTGCACCCAGCCACTTTTTGTAATTTCTTTTGATTTTTTTTAGTACTCTTCACTTTTTTGTTCTTCCCTTATGTTGAATAATTATCAATGACTCATAATTCAACTCTAAACAATAAAACTAATGAAAATGAACAAATAAGTCCTTTATATATGTCAAAGATCAAAAGACAAGGCTTGCAGTGAAAGCATCTTGTATTAGGAAACTATGTAATAGCTCTTATAACTAACACATCTTAAAATCTTAGTACCTTTCATAATAAACATGTATCTCTTTCTCATACAACCATGCCAAGAAAGGGTTCTTCATCAGGGTATGGGAAAGTTTTTTTTTCATAAGCTATCAGACATCAAACCAAGAGATTCACTTTTTGCCAGACAGCACATAGAGGAAGAGATGGTGGAGAAAGCACATCTGCCTCTTGTTCATTTTGAGACAGTGATATATGTCCCTTCTCTTATTCCATTGGTGAAGACTAGTCAACTGGCTCGATCTAGCTGCAAAGGAGTCTGGGAATTATACTTCCTCTCTAGACAGATGAGTCTTAGCAGCAATGAATGATGCTATGGAAAAGAAGCATGAATCTTTGGTAGACAGATACTTTTCCTATTTGGCAGAAATGAATGGGAGATTCATAGCAAATGCATCAATTCACATTTCATTTCCACTATTCTAAGGTATATTTAATCATAGTCACCTTTTTGAAGTCAAACACTTATTCTCCATTGTAAAGAGGGATGTGCTATTCAAAATTCATATAACTCAGAGCATTAGTTTTATTTTGAATATCTTATACCTCTCAAAATTTAGAAATATGGTGAGATATATTTAGACATTTTGGAAACACTGAGTATTGTGGGGCTTTATTATTTTACTTATGAGCATTAATTAACTACCTAAATGTATATTACACTGTGTGATCCTTTCATTATGGTATGGTGAAACAGAAAAATTAGTCTGTTTACCGTGTGAAGATTTTACCCCTTTTGGTTTCATTTACTCAATTATAAAATGACACTAATAATGGCTTATCCAACACAGTTGTGCTGATACTATAGTACACAGCTTCAAAGTTTACATTATGGTTTCTTGCACAAGAAAAAATGTCCCATAAGTTTATGTCCTATTTAAAAGCTTACATTTTAAACGACAAAAAAAAGAAAGCTATAAAGGAAAAGAGAGAGAAAAAGAAAAGAGAAGTAAAACAAATAAGTTAACTGCAATCTTGAGCAGAGAGCTTCTATTGTACATTATCGCCCTTGAGATGAGGAACCTTTGTCATTCATTTGCACCTTGGATTCTGCTGCAGTGCCTCAATAGTGCCACAATACTTAATAAGGAATTGTGAACTGTTTATTGAATTATATTATTTATATCATATTCACAATGAGAAAATGTATAATAAGAATGCTGGTCAAGTGTATAATTTATGTGTTTTTATATACTCATAAAGTATTGTAGAGAGTTTTGCTGCCTGATCAAGTGAATCTTCTGAGAGAAGATCGTAGTTCAGAAATGATTTTTTTTTTTTTAAATAGGGTCTCCCTCTGTCACCCAGGCTGGAGTGCAGTGGTGCAATTACAGCTCAGCTGTGACCTTCCAGGCTCAAGTGATTCTGCCACCTCAGCCTCCCAAGTAGCTGGGGTACAGGTGTGCACCACCATGTCTGGTTAATTTTTTTGTATGAAACATGGGGTTTCATCATATTGCCCAGGCTGATCTTGAACTCCTGGGCTCAAGTTATCCACCCTCCTTGATCTCCCAAAGTGCTGAGATTACAGTGGCTTGAGCCACTGTGCCCAGAAATTCTTTAAGCTATACAAATAATTCTACAAATTTACATTCAGATTACAATATAAACATTGCTATAAATACATTTCAGCAGAGCCAAGAAGCAATTAATAAAGTTATAAGCAAAACTGGTTTTTGTACTCTTTGATCATCTTAGGCAAATTTGATGTTGAAAGTAAAATTTCTCAAATATAAAGTTACTTTGTATTGAGGAAACAATCTGGTCACTATCATAAGCCCTGTTACTTATATGCAATTAAGTCTTTCAATCTTGCAAATGATGGATAATCTTAAATATTTCATAATTTAAAAGTTGTTCATATATAAGGTTTAGTGAACTGCAGAAATCAGGAGCATATTCTTGTGTGAATGTTACTGCATTCTTCCCTAAAAATAGGAATATTTCCTTTTTATTTAGAGTAAAATAAAGTGGAATTTTACAATATATTGCATTAATTTTATAAAGGTGGACAGAAACTTTAGTTACTTTGCATTAAAAACATTTTCTTAGGAATATATTTAAAGGTATAATCCATATAATATTTACATATTCAGTTTTCGAAGGTAACCATTGTTCACTCAAAATTTTCTTTCAAATATTAGAAATATAATTATTATATTCTGTCAGTTGCAACCAAATGAGTGCTTTTTCTTTTGGAAATACACTTTTTATCATTCTGTAAGAAAACCTGATGAATAAATTTTTTTTCCAGTTAATTTAAATTCTCTGTCAAGATTACGCTTTCTTTTGCACACACATACACACACAGAGAGACAAGCACAAATGCATTTATTGTTTTATGTAAAATAATTATATTATCAGACTAATACAATGAATATAGTTAGTTACACCCCTCCCTATTATACCCAAATCACCCAAACAATTGCTTTTGCACAAAAACACAGAGCCTGTTTAACAAACACATAGGCAGAATAGTGTATGTTTTAACATCTCTGTACGTATTTTTTTCTCTTCAGATTTACCAGGATATGTGATTCACTAGCTATAGATTTCAGGACTATTGACATTGCTTTAGAGATTTTCTGAGAAAGACATTTAGTCTTCAAGTGTTAAATGCAAACATTTAACACAGAAAGATGAAGTATCATCCTGAGAAAAGCAAAAAACTCATCTATCTTTATTTATATAAGATTCTGATATTTTCTTATGATAAGCAACTACAAGCCTCAAGGTTTCATTAGATAAGTAATTTATATTCAATGATAAGGATGTTACGTTTTAATACTATTCTCAATTATAGCTCTATCAATTTAGATGACAGTAATGTGTCATTTAAAATTAATGGCTTTGTCAGTGTTTCTCAATTATTCTGAGATTAATATTTCCCAAGGTAATAGTAGGAGGAGAAAAATATATTTTGAGACATTTTATGGGTACAGCTGAAAGCAAATTATGTCAAACAGGATTTGGATAGACATTTAATGTCTCCTTTCTATGTTAAGAACATGGCGTCAGGCCGGGCGCGGTGGCTAATTGCCTGTAATCGCAGCACTTTGGGAGGCTGTGGTGGGCGGATCACTTGTGGCCAGGAGTTCAAGACAAGCCTGGCCAACATGGCAAAACCCCGTCTCTACTAAAAATACAAAAATTAGCGATTTAATAGTGAACTCACCTGTAATCTCAGCTACTTGGGAGGCTGAGGCAGGAGAATCGCTTGAACCTGGGAGGCAGAGGTTTCAGTGAGCCGAGATCACACCACTGCATTCCAGCCTGGGCAACAGAGTGAGACTTCGTCTCAAAAACAAAACAAAACAAACAAACAAACAAAACATGCTGTCTCCAGTTAGTCAATGTTGAGATAAATTAATAAAAATTAACATAAACTTTTAGAAAAGAAAAATATATTCACAATTATACAATTATAATGAGTTTGAAATTGAAATTGTCAGTGGAAAGAAGAAATAACGATTGTTGTGAGTTAGTTTTAAATATATTATGTATACCAGATTTTCTTCACACAAGAAAAGATGCACTGTACAAATATTGATGACTAAGAAAATAAGTGCATGGAAAGTTTTTATTTAAGAGAAGATGGCAAAACAGGAAATGCTTCCCTCACTGAACAATCAAGAGATGCCACAGAACAAAAAGATGTTTTATGAATAATTTCTCAAACTATGAGAAAGGCTTGTGGAGGCAGAAATGTGCAAGAAGTAGAGAGGGAAATGGCAAAGAAAATACCTGAGTGACACTGAAGGAAGATAGGTATTGAAGGAGTTTCCACATATTCTTGGAATCATTTTTAGGATCATTGCTTTCACTATACCATCTTAGTGCAAAAAGCTGAAAGTTAGTGTCAATTACCTCTGCCAAAAAAATTGGAAATAAGTAAAGAAAATCAAAGAATGAGACAAATATGTAGAGATATGGGTGACAAAAGTAGACATAGTAGAGCACCAGAAAAGGATAAAATGATATGGTGAAAGTAATAATTGTGATAACAAATAATAAGCAAGAATTTTCCAAATTAAAGACAAATTGAATTATGCCAAATTGAATAATGCCAAGCATGACGGAGAGAACAGAAAAAAAAAGCAAAAATGAAAATAATGACCAAACCACATACATTTTATTAAAACCTATATCAAAGAAAAGTTAAAATTCTAAATTCCTAAGTAGAAAAAGCGGATCACTTAACAAGAAAGAGAAAGTAAATCTGACATCAGACTTTTAAACGACAACACTGGGTAAAAGAAGACAATGGATTTTTGGCTTTAGAGTTGAAGAAAAATAACCTTGATTTCAAACTTAGAATTTTATATGTAGCTAAATATTTTTAAATAAGAGGTTATATAATCTTAGGTTCTGAAAAACCTCAGAAATATTATTACATAACAATTTTGTTTGAATGCAAAAGACAAGAATTATTCTATGAGGAAGAGTATTTAAACTGAGGCATATTAAAATATATGGGAATGGAAGATGAATATAAAATTAGTCAGATTTTCCATTATCTAACTGAGAAACTTTATATATATATGTGTGTGTGTGTATATATATGTATGTGTATATATATGTGTGTGTGTATATATATATACACACACATATATATATATATATATATATATATTTTTTTTTTTTTTTTTTTTTTCTGAGACAGAGTCTCACTCTGTCACTCTGTCGCCCAGGCTAGAGTGCAGTGGCGCGATCTCCACTCACTACAAGCTCCGCCTCTGGGGTTCACGCCATTCTCCTGCCTCAACCTCCCGAGTATCTGGGACTATAGGCACCTGCCACCACGCCTGGCTAATTTTTTGTATTTTTGGTAGAGACGGGGTTTCACCATGTTAGCCAGGATGGTCTGGATCTCCCAACTTCGTGATCCACCTGCCTCGGCCTCCCAAAGTGCTGGGATTACAGGTGTGAGCCACCGCGCCCAGCTACAAAATATTATACTTAACAATCTACAAATACCATTTTAGGTAATACCAACATGGCAGGTGTGGGACAGGAATATTAATAAGGGTGGGAACTAATGAGAAAAGGGAGATAAAATTATAGGTATTTGCCCTGAGTGCAGATGGAGGTAGAGAAGATGGAGTGGGATAGTTAAATTTAAAACATTTTAAAGTAAAAAACAGAAATAACTGTGAGTTATGATAATTTAAGAATAACTATAATGTGTCTAAAAACATAATATATAGCTCTTAAATGAGAAAAATATGTGATTGATCTAATGAAAGGCAGGCATGCAAGTGGTGAACCCTTGCTTCTGGAGACAGCCACAAAACATTCCTTCTGCCATAAAAGCAAAATGAGGGAAAACCTCTTTGATATTGCAGAAAAGTGGGAAACCTTTTCATGTTCAACATTTTGCACTGATATAAAGAAGTTTGCTATTTCTGAAAGAGGGACAAAAAATACCCTAATGCACAAATGCCATCCCAACTTCCATTCACCAAAATATAGGGGAATGTTTGGCTACCAAGTCTAGGAGGAACAGTCATTCTGAGAAAACCCTGCCCTTGATGCTAAAGTACACAAGTTTTTCGTGTGACTCAACCTTAGGAGAAATTAAAAACACCTTTTAACTTCACCACAAGCCTTGCACTGCACAACAAGCAGCAGCAGTCTGTTGTTGTGGGAGACAAATGCGGAGAGAGACTGCCATCTATGGCACAGTCAGGGAGAGCAACTGGAAGCCTTTTGGTGGCAGAGTAAAACCACTTAGAAAAACTCTGTAATATCCAAGGCCTCAAGCCTGTGCTCCATCTGTGGAGAAATCTGAAGTCTGTTGTTCACTGTAGGAAACTATCACAACAATAAAACTATCCATAATTCAAGTACTGCCAAGGTTGATTCAACCATCCACACTAATTATCTAACAGAAAAAGTGCCATTTCTATTTATGAGGAAAAATACTATTCACTTGTTTCCACTTTTTTTTTACACAAAATATCCAAAAGTCAGAAAGATTTATAAGATGAACAGAAGAGCAAGAAAAAAGATATCAGAACAGACACAGAGACTGTCCAGATATCAGCATCTAAGTAACTGTGATTAATACATTTAGTGTAAAATGTGAGCAAAATAAATCAATAAACAGGAAACTTAAGTAGAGAAAAGGAAACACACACACACAAAAATAAACCATTTTAACTGATGCTCAAAAAATATAATATCAGAGATGAAGAAATTCCTGCCATGGGATTTTTCTGTAGATTTGGTCTAGCAGAAGAAAAAATCAAAGAACTTGAACTTAGGGCAATAGAAATCATCCATGTCAAAGCACAAAGTAGAAGGGAAAAAAGAAAAGAGAATAGCAGGAACAACACAGAACGTTCAAGACCTGTGGGACACAGGCAAGTGAGCTAACATGTAATTCAAATTTCAAAAGTAGAAAATAATGAGAACAATGAAGAAGTATTTGACTATGTAACAGTCACACTTTTTCAAAAATTAACAAAAAACAGCAAAAACTACAAATTCAAGATGCTCAGAGATGACCCGAGTAAAAGTACACAGAAAAAAACACACACATTACCATCAAACTTCTGAAAACCAAATAAAGAGATAAGTTTGAAGGTGGCCAGAGGAAAAATGTAATATTGTTTATAGAAGCAAAAAGATAAAAACAATGAGAGGCTTGTGTGCAGAATTATCCAAGTCAGTGACAACAGCCAGCCAATTTTAAAGTAGGAAGAAAATAAAAATAAAACACGACCTGCAAATATCTACATCCAGTGAAAATGTCCTCCAAAGTGAGTGTGAAATAAAGATATTTCTATATTTAAAAGCAGAATAATTAATGGCTAGAAAGCTTGCCCTAGAAGCATGTTAAATTTTTATAGGAAGAATGAAAATGACATCAAATGAAAATTTGAATATACACAAAAAATTGGAAACTGCCAGAAATGATAACAATATTGATAAAAATAAAAGTCAATTTTTACATTTTTAATTTATTTGCAGCCAATAAATATAAATGTTTTGTGCAGCTTCTAATAACTGTAGAAATACAATAATACAAAGGCTAGAGGGAAAATAGACAACACTTTTGTAAGATTCTTATTCTATACATGAAGTATATGTACACGAAGGTACAAAAATTCAACCAGATAACAAACTGGCAATTTAACATTACCTAATGATGAAAGGGCTAATTTCTCAAGAAGAAACAGTAATCTTTGCACCTAAGAACAGAAGTTCCAAAACATAAAGCAAAACAGATAGAAATAAAAGGACAAATAGATGACTCTACAGTAACTGATAGAAAGTAGACAAAAAGTTCGTTAAAGGTAAAGAAACACTATAAAATCAACTTGCCCTTCTATAGACAACTCTGCCCCAAACAGTAGAATTTATGTTCTTTTCAATAGCTTTAAAATTATTGAAATAATGCAGAGTATGTTATTTTACCACAAAAAGTAAAACTAACAATTGATAGTATTTCAATTAGGTCAATTTTGTTAATCATATTTCTAAAATCTTCCACATTAGAACAGACTGCTTCTTCTATTAGTTGCTAAAATGTGTCATAAACATTTCACATTATAGGAGTGATTTTGTCTATTTTTCTCTTTGTGTCTATTATATCCTGCTTTATGTATTTCAAGATCATGTTAGCAGGTGAAAACAAATTTAGGACTGTAATATTTCCTGATGGATTGATTTCATTTTAAGGAAATATTCCTCTTTATCTTCAATAATGCTTTCTTATCCTAAAGACTGCATAGTAACTATACAAGTACAAAACTAATTAATTTTTGCATAGCATAACCTTTTCTGTTCTTTTACTTTCAATAGTTTTGTGTCTTTATGTGTAAAGTCTATCTTTTGTAAACAGCAATCTTGTTTCTCTTTAATTTCAAAATGTTGGTCTTTTAATTTAATAATTATTAGATTTTTAAATGTACTATCTTATTATGTTTTTCATCACACTGTTTTATGCTCTTTTTTCTTTCTTGCTTTCTTTTAGCAAAACTATTTATAAGTTTCTCTTTTTTTTTTCTTGTGTTAGTTTTTCAGTATTACATGCTTTTATTATTCTTTTGGTCACTAGTCTAATGATTAAAATCTGCAATCATGATTTACTAAATGATAAGACTTTTTCCACTTCTTAGATATTACAAGATCATAAAACACTGTTTGTTTATGTGCTATTACTTTTACTATTATGTATGTGGATTTTACTCCTTTATGTATTTTAAAGTCTAAAGACATTATTTTTTCTTTCAGCTCTTTTAGTTTTTCCCAATTGATACCTAATGCATAATCAGCATTAAGTGCTTGATAGTCTAAATCTTTGATTTGAACGTTTTCTTCATATCTGAATATACCTCTTGTGAATGAATGTCCATTATTACATGTTATTTTATACTTCTAGGTTAAACTTGGGGCCAATAGAAGTAGTTCTATTTTTCCAATTCATATTTTTAACAAGAGATACACATATTCCACCAAGCCCATTATCCATTAGTAAAATTTTATTGTGAGATATTCATTGGAAGATACATATAAAGCCATTAAATTAATGAAAAGAAAAAATATCAAATTGTAAACAACTTAGAAAAACAAGCTATTAAAATTAATCAATAATTTATAACACTTTTATATGATGAGAGAGAATTCCTACATACAGCTAACCAAGAATCTGCTTTAACTATATATCACTGATATATTTTCAAAAACTATTCATCTATAGCTAATATCTCTCTTAATTTTGTAATTCATCCTATTATGACATTAATTTTTCTTTCTTATTTAGTTTGGGGTTTCTGGATATACAGGCAATTAGGAATAGTTTAAAAATATCTTAATGCTGTAATGCAAGTTGTACAGAAAATCTGATACTATGAAATAATATCAAAAGTTGGAATGATTGTGGGAAATTTATTTTAATATAATCTTACTGAGAAATCATCGGGGGAAACCCCACCCCCAATATTCAACATGGGTTCTTTTCTTTTTCCCTAAGTGTCAGCTGGTCTGACAAATAAAGGGGAAGAGTACAAGAGAGAGAACTTTTAAAGCTGGGTGTCCAGGGGAGACATCACATGTTGGCAGGTTCCATGAGCTCCCTGAGCCATAAAACCAGCAAGTTTTTATTAGCAATTTTCAAAAGGGGAGGGAGTACACGAATAGGGTGTGGGTCACAGAGATCACATGCTTCACAAGGTAATAAATCATATCACAAAGCAAATGGAGGCAGGGCGAGATCACAGGACCACAAGATGGGGCGAAATTAAAATTGCTAATGAAGTTTCGGGCACACATTGTCATTGATAACATCTTATCAGGAGACAGGGTTTGAGAGCAGACAACCTGTCTGACCAAAATTTATTAGGCAGGAATTTCCTCGTCCTAATAAGCCTGGGAGCACTACAGGAGACTGGGGCTTATTTCATCCCTTTAGCTTTGACCGTAAAAGACAACCACCTCCAAGGGGGCCATTCATAGACCTACCCTCAGGGATGCATTCTTTCTCAGGGATGTTCCTTGCTGAGAAAAAGAATTCAGCGATATTTCTCCTATTTGCTCTTGAAAGAAGAGAAATATGGCTCTGTTCCACGTGGCTCACCAGCAGTCAGAGTTTAAGGTTATCTCTCTGGTTCCCTGAACATTGCTGCCATACTGTTCTCTTTTCAAGGTGCCCAGATTTCATATTGTTCAAACACACATGCTCTACAAACAATTTGTGCAGTTAGCGCAATCATCACAGGGTCCTGAGGCCACATATATCCTCCTCAGTTTATGAACATGATGGGATTAAGAGATTAAAGTAAAGACAGGCATAGGAAATCACAAGGGGTATTGATTGGGGAAGTGATAAGTGTCCATGAAATCTTCACAATTTATGTTCAGAGATTGCAGTAAAGACAGGCATAAGAAATTATAAAAGTATTAATTTGGGGAACTAATAAACGTCCATGAAATCTTCACAATTTATGTTCTTCTGCCATGGCTTCAGCCAGTCCCTCTGTTCGGGGTCCCTGACTTCCCACAACAGGAATGTTGAAGACTCTGACTAACCACAGGTATATTCAAGCAAATCCACTGTCAGAAGTAACTGCAGGAGATACTGACAATGAATTATAAAAATCAGATGTCAGAATACACTTACTGTAATTATTGATGTCAATGGGATAGCTATTGACTTTATTAATAGTACAATGATATATGACAACTGTAGTTTTAATTTCATTAAAGAGATGAAAATTCACTGTAGCTTTGTAGCTGCTTGTGAGCTATCTACATATATTCTGCTTTTCTTTTTTTTCCTTCAAGTATAAATTTAGTTAATCCATATTTGTGAATTGGCATGCTCTTTGAGTCATGATTTTTAATTTACCAAATATTTCTTAATTTCAAAAAAATGTTAAACCCCCTCTTCAACAGCAAAAATCTAAAAGACATTGTGATCCAAAGGCATAGGAATGGGTCACTGGAATGTTTAAAATGAAAAAAGGGATTGAGTTTGTTATTAATCTGGTCCCACCCCTTGAGCAACTGAATCTCAATCCTTTTGGGGACTATCTGAAAAAGTTTCATAGACTTTCCACTAAAATTGTCTTCCTGAGAGACATAAGAGTAAAGTATTTATCAATAGGTTCCTGTGAATTCCCAGTTTTTCAAGGTTTGTCCTATGGGCAGCTAACTCCATTACACTTCTGTTTTCATGCATGTCTCAGAACAGGCTTCCTTTCAGTGGCAGAAGAGAGACCCTAGGTAGAAAGTCAAAAGCAGACAGTTCATCCAAGCTAGAATCTGCCGAATGTTTTCTACACATAGCTAGTTGCTAAAGCTGTAGTGAAAAGGTGGGTTGAGAGAATATGAGAAAGGTCACAACAAGTCTCTGAGCCTTCTCCACCTCCATAAAATTATAATGTACATTTCTACCTTTATTGTATTAATATGAAAAGCACATTAATAAATTATTTCATGTGAAATCATAACTACATTTCTCAAATAAACTTTACTTGAGCATGATGATAATATAGAGCAAGGTATAACTTACTGAGAATTTAAGATATTCATACCGATGACTAACAAGACATTTGTATCTAAATTCTTTGTATGTTTTAAGATTTGTATTGGTGTCCATTTCTTCAAAAATGAGAAAGAATTATTGCTTATACTCTAGAAAAAATTAGATAACATAGATTTTACCTAACTAACGCTTATTTTTTAAAGCATGTGTTTTATACTTAATGGAATTTAGATCTATAGTAAACAATTTTGATTCATAATTGTTGGTCCACTGACACCTGTTACCATGCCATAAGTAAACCTGCATGATTTGATCATTTTTTGAATATATCATTTCTATTGAAATATTATAATTTAAAGCAAGTTATATAGAGCATTTTAATTAAAATTTTTAATTTACTTTTTCCATTCATTCAAAAATCATACTTTAATATTTATTACCTTACATTTCTAAATTCAAAATTATTGCCTTTATTTCCACTTGTTGAAACTATTTTATCTTAATTTGTATTTACTTGATTTTTAAAAGTTTTCTTTTTTTTTTTTACTTTTATTTTAAGTACAGGGGTACCTTTGCAGATTTGTTATGTAGGCAAATTATGTGTTAAGGGGGGTTGGTGTACAGGTTATTTTATCAACCAGGAAATAGGCATAGATTTATTTAATTTGTTGAAAAATGGCATTACAGATTCTGGATATTAGACTCTTGACATATGTATAGTTTGCAAATATTTTCTCACATTCTGTAGGTTGTCTGTTTACTGTGTTGGTAATTTCTTTAGTAGTGCAGAAGCACTTCAGTTTAATAAGGTCCCATTTGTCAATTTTTGTTTTGTTGCAATTGCTTTTGACAGCTTTACTATGAAATCTTTACCAGGGCCTTTGTCCATAATGACATTTCCTATATTTCCTTCAAGAGTTCTCATAGTTTTTGGCTTTACATTTAAGTCTTTAATCCATCTTGAGTGTACTTTTGTATATGGCGCCAAGAAGTAGTCCAGTTTCAATCTTCCGCATATGGCTAGCCAGTTATCCCAGCACCACTTATTGAATATGGAGTCTTTTTCCCATTACTTGCTTTTATCAACTTTGTCAAAGATCAGATGGTTGTGGGTGTGCAATATTATTTCTGGGTTCTCTATTCTGTTCCATTGGTCTATATGTCTGTTTTTGTATCAGAAACTACTGTTTTAGTTACTATAGGCTTATAGCATAGTTTCAAGTTAGGTAACATGATGCCTCCAGCTTTTTTTTTTTCCTTAGGATTGCCTTGGCTATTGAGGCTCTTTGTTGATTCAACATGAATTTTAGGACAGTTTTCTTTAATTCTTTGAAAAACAGCATTTGTGGTTTGATAGGAATAGCATTGAGTTTGTAAATTTCTTTGAGCAGTATGATCATTTTAACAATATTGATTCTCCCTATTCATGAGCATGGAATATTTTTCCATTTGTTTGTGTCATCTCTGATTTCTTTGAGCAGTGTTTTGTAATTGTCATGGTAGAGACCTTGCAGCTCTCCAATAAGCTATATTCCCAGGAATTTTTTGGTGGCTATTATGAATTAAATAATCTTCTTAATTTGGCACTCAGCATGGACATTGTTGGTGTATAGAAATGCTAATGATGTTTATACCATGATTTCACATCCTTAAACTTTGCTGAAGTTGTTTATCAGACCTAAGAGTTTTTAAACGGAGGCTGTGGGGTTTTCCAGGTATAAAATCATATTGTCTGCAATCAGAGACTGTTGGATTTCCTCTCTTCTAATTTGGATGTGTTCTATTTTTTTCTCTTGCCTGATTTCTCTGGATAGGGCTTCCAGTACTATGTTGAATAGGAGTGGTAAGAGTCGGCATCCATATCTTGTTTCATTTCTCAAGGAGAGTGCTGCCAGCTTTTGTCCATTCCGTATGATGTTGGCTGTGGGTTTGTCATAGATGGCTTTTATTATTTTCAGTTATGTTCCTTCAATGCCTAGCTTATTGAAGGTTTTTAATATGAAAGTATGTTGTATTTTATCAAAGGCCTTTTCCACATCTTTTGAGATTAACATATTTTTTTTTTTGCTTTTAATTTTGTTTATGTAATGAATCACATTTATTGATTTACATATGTTGAAACAAATTTGTATCCCAGGGATAAAGCCTACTTGATCATGATGGATTAGCTTTTAGATGTGCTGCTGGATTGAGTTTGCTAGTATTTTATTAAGGATTTTTGCATCTATGGTCATCAAAGATATTGGTCTGAAGTTTTGTTTATTTGCTGTGTCTGTGCCAGGATTATTCTGGCTTCATAGAATGAGTTAGGGAAGATTCCCTCCTCCTCAAATTTTCAAATAGTTTCAGGAGGAACAGTACCACCTCTTTTTTACACATCTGGTAGAATTTGGCTATGAATCCATCTGTTCTGAGCTTTTTTGGATTGGTAGGCTTTTTATTACTAATTCAATTTTGGGACTCATTATTAGTCTGTTCAGGAATTCAATTTCTTCCTGGTTCAGTCTTGAGAGTTTGTATATGTCCAGGAATTTATCCATTTCTTCTAGATTTTCTAGTTTGTATGCATGCAGGTGTTTATAATAGTCTCTGAGTGTTTTTTGTATTTCTGTGACAGAAGCAGTAATGTCCCATATGTCATTTCTGATTGTATGCGTTTGAATTTTATTTTTTTATTATTATTATTCTAGCTAGTAGTCTACAAATTTTATTTACCTTTTGTATGGTTTATAACATCTCAGTTTTATTCAATTCAGCTCTGATTATTTTTTTTCTTGTCTTCTGCTACCTTTGGGGTTAGTTTGCTCTTGTTTTACTAATTCCTCTAGGTATGATATTAGGTTGTTAATTTGAGATCTTTTTAGCTTTTTTGATGTAGGTGTTTAGTGCTATAAACTTTCCTCTTAACATTGCTTTATCTGTGTTTCACAGATTCTATAGGAACCATTTAAATTCATGGTTACTATTGATATATGTGGATTTGATCCTGTCATCATGTTTCTAGCTGGTTATTATGCAGACCTGATTGTTTAGTTGCTTTGTAGTGTCAATTGTGTACATCTTAAGTGTGTTTTTGTGGTGATCAATAATAGTGATGGTAACGAATTTCCTTAGCATTTGCTTGTCTGAAAATAATCTTATCTCTCTTTTGCTTATGAAACTAAGTTTGTCTGGATACAAAATTCTTGACTGGAATTTCTTTGTTTTAAGAATGCTAAATATAGGCCAACAATCTCTTCTGGCTTGTAAGGTTTCTGCTGAAAGGTCCACTGTGGCCTGATAGGGTTTCCTTTGTAGGTGACCTGCCCCTTCTCTCTAGGTACATTTAATATATTTTCTTTCATGTCAACCTTGGAGAATCTGATATCTATGTGTCTTAGGGATGGTCATCTAGTATAGTATTTCGCAGGGGATCTCTGGCATTTCCTGAATTTGAATGCTGGCCTCTCTTAGCAAGGTTGGGGAAATTTTCATGGACAATCTCCTGAAATATGTTTTCAAAGTTCCTTGCTTTTTGTCTCTCTCTCTCTTTTTCAAGGGTTTCAATGAGTCATAGATTTGATCTCTTTACATAATCCTGTCTCTCTCAGAGGTTTTATTCATTCTTTTTAATTCTTGTTGCTTTTCTTTCTGTCTCACTGAGTTAATTTCGAGAAACAGTTTGAGCTCTGAGAGTCATTCCTCAGTTTGGTCCATTCTACTGTTAATACTTGCAATTGTATTATAAAATTACTGTAGTAAGTATTGCACCTGTATCAGCTCACTTTGACTTTTTCTTTAAATGCCTATTTCTTCCTTTAGCTCCTGTATATTTTGTTGTATTCTTTAGATTCCTTTGATTGGATTTCAACTCTCTCTTGAATCTCAATGATTGCCATTCCTATGCATATTCTGAGTTCTATTTCTGTGATTTCAACCATTTCAGGCTAGTTAAGAACCATTGCTGGGAAATTACTGTGGTCATATTGAGACAGGAGAACACTCTGGCTTTTTGAGTTGCCAGAGCTCTTATGCTGGTTCATTCTTATCTGTGCAGGCAGATGTTCCTTTAATCATTGAAGTTGCTATCCTTTGGATGCTTTTTATTTTTCTTTCATCTTCTGACCATCAAGAGTTTGATTGTGTTATATGGTGAATTCAGTCAACTAGTTTCCTTTCTGGAAGATTTCATGGGATCAAGATTCAGCTTCGCAATCCTTGGCTGCATGCTTTAATTCTGCGGTGCTGGTTCCAGTTTTCTAACTTTGTTCTTTGAGCTCTTGAGGTTAGCAACCTCCTGTAGTAGAGGGGCAAATGTGTTCCTGGTCTGCTGTCCCTAACACTCTGAAGGGGAGTTCTGACCAAAGTGCTTCCTTGGGGCTATGGCAGCAGGATCTGTACTTACTCATACATGCCAGCATTAATGGTGGCAAGGTGTGGTGCCTGTATGTTATCTAGGGTGGGGAGCTGGTAGGAGTAGGAGGGTGGAGTCCATATGCATGCCGGCACTTCTGGTGGCAACTGCAGAGACTCAGTGGAGGCAGGGTGCTGATACGGGCAAGGTGCAGGCATCTGTGCACACACTCTCTCCGATAGAGGCAGTGGCACAGCAGGGGCGGGGCGCCAGTGGGAGCAGGGTGCCAGTATATGCACTGGCAGTGGCAGTGCAGCAGGCTGCCCCAGCATAAGCAAGGGGGGATGCTGGCAAGGGGCAGGGAAGCAGGGTGCACTCACCCCAGCAGTAGTGGGACAGTGGGCTGTGTGTGCACACAAGCACCAGCAGGGCAGAAGAGACAAGGTCCACTCAGGCTCAAAGCATTTGGAGGAGGCTATGGGCTAATGCATGTTGGCAGAATGGCAGGGGGGAGGATGCAGATGGGTGGGCCCATGTTGGCAGGGGTCAATCTGTTGGTGCTCTCCCATGATATTATGTATGATCTTCTGGCAAAGGAGGTATGATGAGAGCTGCCAGGAAACATCCTAGTTGGGCATCTGAGGCTGTACTGAAAGCAGGCATGGCCAGACTGGGGCCCCAGACAGGGGAGCACTCAGATTAGACTGGTTCCATCCATTGGGCTAGATCACCCTTCTCTGTTCAGGTCTGACATTCACCTGAAGGCTAAAGCCACTTAGAGGAGTATGGTGAGCCTTGGGGAGTAGGCATCCCTGAGTGTGCTCCACTGCAGCCATACCCACATCAAACACTCTGGTTTCTGCAGAAGCTGGAGTCCTGCCCTTGCCACCTCTTGAAGCAGCTCTCCCTGCCGGGGTCTCCCTGAAGATCCAGGGTTCTCCTGCAGCTAGGATTCTGGAATTCCATGGCAAGAATGGGCTATTCCTCACCTGTTCAACTCACACCTTCCCCAAGAGCCACTGGGCACCAGGAATGAGTCGTGGTGCTCAGCAGCCCAGTGCAGGGTACCCAGTCTTCTCCCACTTCAGCCCAGTGTCTGTGTCCTCCCTCCATCCACTTTCAATGCCTTCCCTCTGAAGGTCTGCTCAGAGTGTGCCAAGCTCCCCAGTGTCCCAGACTCTCAGTGAGATACATTCCTTCTGGTTGCATCTATTCAGCCATCTTGGCTCCCCCACAAAAAATCGTTTTGAATAAGTAGTTAAAATTTCTTAATTATATCTTATGTTATGAATATGCTTTTCCTATTGCCCATTATTCCCCCTCATTTAGAATTGTCACATATTTGTTTATTAGGATTTTTTTAAAAATTCATGTTTTTTCATGGTACTGGTACCAAAATAGATATATAGGCCAGTGGAACAGAACAGAGGCCTTAGAAATAACACCACACATCTACAACCATCTAATCTTTGACAAACCTGACAAAGACAAGCAATGGGGAAAGGATTCCCTATTTAATAAATGGTGTTGGGAAAACTGCCTAGCCATATGCAGAAAGCTGAAACTGAATCCCTTCCTTACACCTTATACAAAAATTAACTCAAGATGGATTAAGTCTTAAACATAAGACCTAAAACCATAAAAACCCTGGAAGAAAACCTGGGTAATACCATTCAGGACATAGACATGGCCAAAGACTTCATGACTAAAACACCAAAAGCAATGACAACAAAAACCAAAATTGACAAATGGGATCTAATTAAACTAAAGAACTTCTGCACAGCAAAAGAAACTTTCATCAGAGTGAACAGGCAACCCACCAAATGGGAGAAATTTTTGACGTCTATTCATCTGACAAAGGGCTAATATCCAGAATCTACAAAGAACTTAAACAAATTTACAAGAAAAAAACAACCCCATCAAAAAGTGGGCAAAGGATAGGAACAGATACATCTCAAAATAAAAGATATTTATGCAGACAATAAACATATGAAAAAATGCTCATCATCACTGGTAATTAGGGAAATGCCAATCAAAACCACAATGAGATTCCATCTCACACCAGGTAGAATGGTGATCATTAAAAAGTCAGGAAACAACAGATGCTAGAGAGGATGTGGAGAAATAGGAGCACTTTTACACTGTTGCTGGGAGTGTAAATTTGTTCAATCATTGTGGAAGACAATGTGGCTACTCCTCAAGGATCTAGAACTAAAAATACCATTTGACCCAGCAATCTCATTACTGGGTATATACCGAAAGGATTATAAATCATTCTACTATAAAGACACATGTATGTTTATTGTGGCACCGTTCACAATAGCAGACTTGGAACCAACCTAAATGCCCATCAATGATAGACTGGGTAAAGAAAATGTGGCACATATACACCATGAAAACTATGCAGCCCTAAAAAAGGATGAGTTCATGTCCTTTGCAGGGACATGGATGAAACTGCAAGCAACCATTCTCAGCAAACTAACACAGGAACGGAAAACCAAACACCTTATGTTCTCATTCATAGGTGGGAGTTGAACAATGAGAACACATGGACACAGGGAGGGGACGTCACACACGGGAGGTGGGGGCAGGGTGAGGGATAGAATTAGGAGGAATAACTAATGTAGATGACGGGTTGATGGGTACAGCAAACCACCAGGGCACATGTATACCTATGTAACAAACCTACACATTCTGTAGATGTACCCCAGAACTTAAAGTATAATTTAAAAACTTCATATTTTGATTAATTTTGCTGATTTTTTTATCTGATTAGTAAATAGCTGCTATTATTAGCAACTTATAACAACTCTGCCTACTTTTTTTTGAAAATCAACATACTCTGACACCAACTCACAAAAATATATACAATTGATCTTTTGATTTCATAAACATAAACATTTATTACTGTAAATTATCAGAAATATACCTTTGATCACATTTTATAAGTTCTGGTATATAAGTTTTTTGTTAATTTTAAAATAGTTTATGTAAGCAATTTATTATTGGCATCTTTTAACAACTTCTGCCTACTTTTCTTTGAAAATCAACATGTTCTGCCACCAACTTGCATAGCTATAGAAAACTGATTTTTTGATTTCATAAATATAAACATTTATTGCTGTAAATTACCAGATATATAGCTTTGGCCACATTTTATAAGTTCTGATATGTAAGTCTTTGTTAATTTTAAAATGGTTTATATAAACAATTTTATTCTCCTTTTTGAAATAAGAGTTATTTAAAAGAGGAAAACTTTTACATAAATAGAAATCATTGTCACTAAACTTGTTAAAGCCACTGACTCTTGAGCATAAACACACAATCACTTCATGCTTTACAAGTAATGTCAGAATATCCATCAATCACTGGAAATCACCAGTTAGGATCTTCCAATTACAATGGCTTTTAAAATTTCCACATAATTGTAATTTATTTGACTGTTTTTAATTTTTCATATTTATTTGATTTTTATTAAAGGGCTTCATTTTTTAAATTTATCTTTGGGGGATTATATTACAGTGTTTACTGGAAAAGGGATCTAAAATTTTCAATATATTTAAATGTATATATCAAGTATGTAATACATAGGCTTATATTTTTAAGAAGAGTTACTCATTGAACCTTCATGAATTATATTATTTAGATAATTTGTATGTCTTCATGTTTATTATACTTGAAACTATTCTCAAAAATCCATGTTAAAATCAACTCCAATAACTATATATGAATATTTTTCGTTTCCAAGATTTTCTATTCTAGACATTTTGAAATGAAAAATGTCTGATTTCATGCTTTCATTTTTACCTGTCATCAATTTAAAATCATTGATTTTGTTTCTTGTAATTTTTTTATTTCTGTTCTTATGATATTATCACTATCCTGCCTTCTTTTAGATTGAATTTGTTTTAGTATTTATTTTTGGATTTTTATGGGTCATTTTTTTTAAAGTGTCCCTAATGTAAATAATTTATAACTGGCAGTTAGGGCAATGTAATCTATTATTATCTACCAAAATAACCAAAAGTTTTGGTTTATTTATTCTAGCTACAAGGTTTTAGAATTTCTGTATGTTTACTTCTATACCTATCTTATGTGTTATAATTTTTTGAAACATTAATCAGGTTGTTTCTGGTCTCTTTTTGCTATTCTTTTGGAATTGATTTATATTTTTGTTTTAATAGTTGTTACTTCAATATATAAAGGAAATTGGAGTAAATTGAATCTTTATACCATTAAGATTAAAAATGAAATAATGTATAGATATTGAAATAATGTCTTGATAACATAATTTTCTAGTTATCTTGTTTTTTCCTTCTCTACTTCCCACACTGTTGAAATCATATAATGTTTTAAATCCAGAGTGATACTATTTTCAATATGATCAATTTTTAATGCTATTTATTTGATATTTATATTAATTCTGATATCCACGTTAATAATTAATTAATTTTAACTTTGAAGTAGTGATATGGACTGAACATGTCTCCCCTGAATTCATATGTTGAAATTCTAACTCAAATGTGATGGTTTTAAGATGTGGGTCCTTTGGATGTATTCAGGTCATGAGGTTGGAGTTTTCATGAATAGGATTAGTGCCGTTATGGAAGAGACACAGAGTTTGCTTTCCCTCTTTTTTTTTTTTTTTTTTTCTGTGTTCTCTGCCATGTGAGGATATAGCAAGAAGATAGCAATCTGGGAAGAGAGCCCTCAGCAGACCCCAGATCTGCTGACATCTTTATCTTGAACTTCTATGTCTTCAAAACTGTGAGAAATAAATGCTTGTTGTTTAAGCCTCCTAGTCTATGGTATTTCTTGTAATGGTTGCACAAACTAACTAATATAATAAGGATTTCATTGATCATGATTTTCAGAAAGTTATGTTGTTGATATTTGTTGTAAATCTTTAAGTATAGAAAAATGTCATTCTTCTTATTTTACATTTAAAAAATAATTTTGGCTGTATATAGGAACTTTGCTTTTTGATACTGTTGTTCAAATTCTGCTATCATACTTAATTACATTTTATCATTTTATATTATGGAAGAGAAGCCTGAAGCAAGAATTACCTTTTTTTCTTTTTCTTGAATGTTTAGATTTCTGTTTCTTACTAGATACTTCTCTCTTTATCTTTCAAATTTAGATTTGTTTTAGAATAAATTTATTAATTTTGCTGTGAAAGAATTAAAGTTTCTATGATAAGATAGGCACGTAATGTTTGATATTCTTTCCATTAAGAATTGTCTAATTACCTTTGAATATATTCTGGCCTATAACTTCTTTGAAAAATAGCAGAAGTGATGTATAAAACTTCTGAGGCTAGGTCTTAAGAAGCTTTGCTGCTTCCATCCAGGCCTCTTATAAAATTCATTCTGGGTAAGGCCAAGCTGCAAATAAAAGTCCAACTATTCTCAGATAACCAAGCCATGAGGAAGCCGAGTTGGTCACAAGGAAATGTCAAGTGAAAAGTGACAGATGCTGGAACAATCCACCCACCTATTCCAGACACCCAGCCCAACATCCAACATGTGAAGAAGCAGCTACTTTGCACGTGCCAGCCCCAAGAGATGCAATGTGAAGAAGAGAGGAACCCTTACAACGTTGAGATTTAGGATCTCAGCTGTATGGCCCCAGTCAAGCTTCCAAAACTACCTTTAATCATATAAGCTGCCATAGTTGAGAACCCCATCATGGGCAAAAATAAACTGACTCTGCCTGAATTCTAAACACACAAAATTGTGAGCCTAACAAAATGATTTCTGTTCTATGCAATTAAGTTTTAAGGTAATTTGTTAGTAACAACAAAATACCAGAACAATTTCCAGTATGAAAGCTAAAGGTGTTTTCTTTTATTCCCAAATTCAAATCTATATCACTATTTTTTGATGATTACTTTCTCTGACAGGTAATTTTTTTCTTTTGGTAATACTCTACAGATTGGATGGCTTATATTTGCTCTCTATATGTATTTCTATGTCTGTTTCATATATCTTTTCAATGTATCATTTAATTTTTTTTTTGCCTGAGAAAATTCCTCTTCTTGACTTTTAATTTAGAATCTGGCCCTTTGCCATATTCAGTTGGGTGCTTAATGCCTGCATTGTAGTAATTAGTTTAATAATTACGTTTTACATCCCCAGTAACTCTTTCTTTCCTCTAAGTTGTTTTTGTGAAAACCTAATCATCATATATTAAAGCAGTGTACTCTTAAGTTTCATAGAAAATGCTGTTTGGATTATTTTATAATGCATTCTCCTTCTTTTAGGAACTTTGTTTTTGCCAGTTGTCTGAACATTTATATTGGTTCTTATGAAAGAAAATTGCCAAAGGCTCTTTATTAAGTGAACTCATAAAATGCTTAAACTCCTATTCAGTCTATTCTCCATTGCCCCAATAAAATTGAACTCTATCAGACCTTTTTACTAAAGTGCTAAATAATGAAATTCCAGATTCTTCCCTTAAAAAATTCAGGTTTGCATAACTAATAAAAGAAGCCTAGGAAATAAATGAAGGAGATGTATTCTTTCCCTGCAGATTTGGGTGAGAGATACCATATTGCATCATAAAACTTATTTAAATAATCTCATATGGTAGGGACTTAAAATGAGAGCTTTCTCAAGAATATCCATTTTATTCTGTGTAAAATTGATATGTATGTGAATATTCATAACTATCGTTAACTTGTTCTGTTCTCTGTTAAATATATTTGACTATGTAATACACTCTGAACAAAAGGTACGATGATTTATAAGTTTCCAAAGGCTTTAGAAATTCTTGCAAAGACCTGTGAAAAAAATGTTAGTTTTTTGATGAGTTGCTACTAACCTTAAATTCAAATATTGAAGGATAGAAATACATAGCCATGTTGTGTTTTCTTAATTTTATTTAGCAATCGTTTTTTCAATCAAGTGGGCAGTGCTGTGATTTCTCTAATCTTTTCTATCAGGTGGTCTAAGGAGTGAGGTATTGTCAGGGTTATTTAGAGAAACAAAAGCAAGAAGATTGTGTGTGTGTGTGTGTGTGTGTGTGTGTGTGTGTGTACTTTTGACCCTTGAAACACACAATTTTTGAACTGTGAAGATCTACTTATATGCAAGTTTTTCTTCAACAAGAAGTCAAAATTACAGTATTGGCAGGATGCTAAACTCACCTATTCAGAGGACAAACTTTTTGTATACACAGGTTTGCGGGGTCAACTGGGCGACTTAAGTATTTGTGAATTTTGGGGTATGTGGGGGTCCTGGAACTAATAGCCTACATATACCAAGAGACAACTATATATATGGGCAGCAAGAGAAAGAAAGAGCAAAAGAAAAAGAGAATGAAAAAGGCATGTATATTATAAGAAACTGGCTCAGATGATTATGAGGCTGAGAATCTCCATATCTGCTATCAGCAAGAAATCATGTTGTAGCTCTGGTTTGGGTCCAAAAGCCTGTGAACAAGGAGATCCAATGGCAGAGATTTCAATACAAAAGCTGCAGGCACGAGACTCAAGAAAAATCAATGTTTCAGTTTCAGTCCAAAGGCAGGAAAAAAGTAATGCCCCAGCTCATGCAGTCAGGCAGGAGGAATTGCCTTTTATATGTGGGAGTGGCAGCCTTTTTGTTCCATTCAAGACTTGAATTGATAAAACGAAAACCATCCACATTAGGGAGCACAATCTCTTTTACTCAGTCTGCTGATAAAAATGTTACTCTCATCCAAAAACACTATTCCAGACACAGAATAACATTTGACTAAATATCTGGGAAAATGACCCAGTAAAGTTGACATATAACCATCATATGGTCATTAACATGGTTAACATGACAGTTAACCATCACACGGTCATTGGCTAAATGCACCAGCAATTTGAAAAGTGCCATAAAAAATAAATTCAAAGCTTCCTACTTTCTAGTTCTAAGTATGTTTGAAAATTTAAAATTTATATTCTGGCTGATTTCAAGAAGTATAATAATAAGCTTAAATTTATGACTGATGCGGAAAACTAGGGCGCGCCAGTCTTGCTTCAACTAACAGTTTGGCTATTTTTAATTTTATTGATTTCAAAAACTTTGAAGATTTTCTGGAATTGATTATGCTTTTGTGTAGTCCTGTCTTCATTTTCTTTCTGTTCAACTGCCATGGCACAGAATTTTCAGTTATTGCATCTAACAAAAAAAGGAATGCTATAATACAGAACAAGTAAAATAACATTTTGGGATTAGGTTAAAAAAAAACTATAGGCATTTCCATACAGTGGAGTTACGATAATTATTTCCTTTTAAGAGGACAACATTTATTTAGTAGCATCAAGGGTTCTTCCTTGTGATTCTAGTGGCTGGGTTGTATTCCTCGATTTAATTTCATCATGAAATGTTTGGTTTGGAGGCTTACTGATTTTGGAACTCTCACTTTACATGTTGAAAACATCCCAAGGCATCTCTATAGATGATTGAAATTTTCTGTATAGAAAGTTTAGTTCTGTGATTAAGTATGTACAGACTAGTTATCTACAACAATGAACCTATAAAGAATGTTTGAAAAATTTGAGGATGTAAGCTTTTATCTAGGAGTCAAAAATTATCAATATCTAGTGACTTAATCTTGACGCATGTTTGACTTAATATTTTAAGTAAAATGTTGGCTGACCCAAGTTTGCATTCTTGACTACTTTCAAGGAAAGACTACTTTACTTGATTCTAAAATCTCTTCATGATAAGTATCTGGAGAAGATATAAATGAAGCTCTTCTAAATAACTTAGAGGAATGCTGTGACCTGTTTATGAATATCCCTTGCTCTACTTGCCTCACAATATATACAAGAGCTTTCAAACACGGGCCCAGTCCTGTTGTTTGGAAAACATTGATATTTTCTCTGCTTAAAATTCCTTACATAGCCTATGTCAATTCTCATTCCATTCATTTGCTCATTCTGACATCTCTGCATTTCTCCTTCACTGCCCTGTAATGCCTATTTATCCTTTAAGACTCTGCTAAGGAGTCACTGTCTTCCATATGAAACCTCTCATAGTCATTATCCACAAAGAAAGATAGATGAGATGATGCTCCTCCAGTCCCAGTGTTTCTGGGCAAGCTTTTACAATTCCCTTGGCTTATGTAGTATCATGGTGAGAAAAAAATGTTTGAGATCATTTTCTTCCCTAAAACATTGTAACTGGCTTCAGGCATTACTATAGAAATAGATTCCCATAAGAAAAATTTTATATATTCTCCAGAGACAATTTCAAAATGTCACACTTCTTGCTATAAAATTATCATGCTCTTAGCAGTAGTAAGAGGAGCTGAAATATTTGTCCATTTCCTTTAAGAGATAAATGAATGAAGGTGAGAAGGGCAGAGAGGGATGATCGTTGAAGGTAAAGAGAACTGGTACTTGATTGGTTTCCCCTCCTTGAAGCTAAGAAAATAAATTTTGGGCACAAACCAGAGGCAAGAAGTTTGAGGTTGCCTTCAGAGGATACTAGCAAAATGAACTTTTTCCTCCAAAGAATACTCCATACCTAGGGAATCTGCTTGAGGTGGAGTCCTTCATCGGTGAGACTTGTATAGTTTTAAAAATGCACAGTAAATCATAGACCATAAGCTGGAGCAGTAGTGAAGTTACAGAAAGAAGGTGGCAGTCTCTCCAGAGGAAGTCATGCAGGGGGTGCTTTCTCCTCTTCCTTCTCATGGACTCTATCTTAGAGGGTAAGAACCAGGAACACAGAAAGTACAATGTAAGGCAGAGGGCCCTAGACCATGCCCATTCTTTGATTTCAAGACTAAGAAAAGCTGAGGTGAAGGGAAGAGCTTTGAATTAAAGAGGATGACTTTTATTACTCTCTGGAAAATGTACTTTCTTTTGTTTGTTAGTGTAAATCACACATAAAGTTAGAATTAAAGCATTATAAAAAGAATTTTTAAAAAGGGGACAAGTGGCTTATTTGATTCAAGGCAACTGCTAGAGGAATCTATTTGGTCATTCATTTATATGGTAAAATAACTGCAGGTAAATATTTTAAAGGAGAAATTAGCTCAGAACTTAGCTTTTCTTCATTGAAAGCAGAAAGTTCTGTATTATCACATCCACTGGAGACAGAGCAGATAGAAACTTCTTTTGGTATGCTATAGTGGCAGATGAATTTAAAGGTAAACATTATATACATGAATATAAAACTCATTTTTTAAAACGTCTACATGTTTTCACTGACAGTAGAAACACAAATTGTTTAAGCTACAAAAATGATGTTAACTTAAACTACAATTCTAAGATGATTTTAAATTCTTCACTTATAATAATAACAGACAACTAAGCTCTGTGTTTTTCTTGGCAGTTGACCTGTCTACTCAGATCCTAGGAGCAAATGAGCGAATGCAAATTGGCATAGTACCCAGAAAAGCATAGAAGGTTGATATTTGATTAGGACAACAAAAAAGAAAATCAGGACTGAGACATTTCTATTTGAGGTTCCTAAACTAAAAGACCTCCTATCAGTAGGACTGATATTTCACAACAGAAACATATGGAAATTGGTGCATATGTTAATAGCACTTGTAGCTTATATATATTCAATAGATTTTTTGGAAAACTACATAGTTTATTTTCCTTCCTTGTATTCAAGAGATTCTTTGATTTTATTCATTTCTAAGTAAAATAGCTGCTTCAATAATGTACAAAAGGAATCAAAATAGTTTTTAAAGTCCAGACTCTAGCATGCAGAATAGCAAACAAGATATTGTGGCTTCAAGTTCCAAAATAACAAGCACCAGAAGTCAACTGGCTTCTTTTGCATAATAAAACATTTTTGAAAGGATATTAAAGCAAATTTCACCTACCCCCAGTAAAGATCGAAATCATAAAATTTTGGAAAGCAAGCTTTGGGTGCATCTACAGGAAACTAAGCTGCATGAGTTTGTGTCATTTTATTTTCTAGAACGTGACTTTTAACATTACTCAGAGATTTTCAGTATTTATGTGTTTGTAAGTCTCAAATTCCTGGGAGAGGGAAACCAATTGACCTACGTCAGATTAATCAGGGATGGCCAGGTTGGGAAAGGGCTATACAAAACTGAATAATCCTTGAAGTACTCTTAAACACAAGAGAGCCACTCAGATTGAGTCTCCTGTACCAGTTAAGCAATAGAACAGGAACCTAATTAGGCCTGAGTAAGGCTATTTTATTTGTATCAAGCATACAATACTTTTTAGTATATACTTGTTAAAGGAATAGAAGAATTTTCCTGTAATATTATTTGTTTAATAAAAGAAGGCATAAAAATAGAACTATGTAGGGAAATTGATCTGAAACAGTCATAGTCTTACTAAGGGTACTTCTCTGTGCCTCTTGTATAAATTTAATATAATAATATTATCTAGTTGACAAAAATTTTGTGAGAATTAAATGAAATAATACTTGTAAACTGCTTCATTTTTTTTCCACCTTTCTCATCTTACTCCTTAGGAGTTAAACAGGCTCACTTGCCCAGCCTCTTTGCTATTTTGAATGGCCATGCAGCTTAGTTTTAGCAATAACCTAAACTGATGTAGAATTCTGAAGAATGTGAAGACTTTTTTGTTAGTTTTAATGATAATGATGGCTCTATATCTGTGTTAGCTGCCTTGTAAGTAAAAAGAAGAGTGTAAGAATTAAAATCCACAATGTCAAGAAGGAAAAATGATTTGTAATCCTGATTATATTTATTACTCAATTGAACAGATCCCAGAAAATATGCAATTTGAGACTACTTGTCATGTTAGAAAAAAAAACTATTTTAATGCAATATTAGTTGAATTATTTATTACATGCAGACAAATGTACTGTTATTGAAACAGACACAATTCCATTCTTTTCCTGATCCTACAGAATGTCAGAGAATTTTTAGACTAGTAAGTTTTTTATATAAAAGACCATTAATTTGATAAATATATTTTCATATCTATGAAATTAGGAAATTACCATCAATATTATCAATAATTCTAAACAGTAATCTTGACAGTTGAATCAATTGCACCGACAATGTTCTGATCCAGAAGTATCTGTTACATTTATTAGCATTTGTCTTCAGATTTCTTTAGAAAAAGTTTCTCATAAAATCTTAGCAATAAAAACCCTAAAATAATGCTGTAAACTTCTCAGTGCACCATATGTCACACATTATTATTCAATTACTAGGAATGTTAATCTGATTCATCTTGTTATGTCAATCTATGCCATTGGTGTCTGACAGGTTTTCCATCATATTTTCACTATTTTTATTTCCTTTCAATTGCTTAGTATTTTGTGAGAGGTATTCTATGATAACTCATCAAACTTATATACACCAGCATTAACATCCATTGTTGAATCTTATCTGAAATAACCCTATGTATGATAATTGACCAGGTGAGGAAGTAAAGGGGAAGGAAGATGAGAAGTGAAGAGATGACTTGAGAAGAGCAGAGGGCCATTAAAAAGAAGATGGGCTATTATAGGAAGGTGGGGAGGAAAATAAAAACAGGAAATGAAGGGAAGATGGAAAGTCAAAGCTACAAATGTTGTTTTTAAAGAAAATCATCATGATAGCAAAATACCTCTCTTGCATTTATATGACTGATAAGTCAAAGCCAGTCCCTCTGCTTCCAAATAGAAAATTATATACATAAGTGAAATTAAAATGTTTTAAAAAATGGTGTTTAAATGAGAATGACCAAAGAGGCTGACTAGAGGCATCTGGTAATTGACTTCTCCACAAATAAACATCAAAAGAATGAGTAGATAATCACACTTAAAGTATATCATCTAAGAGAGAACTCTGAAATTCAACATAGATGTGACAGGAAACACTTAATCAAAGACAGAAAGTAAAGCGAGGCAGTCTGCTCAGCTGGGATAGGCTGGGAGTCCAGAGAGGCTCCTAGTACAGGAATAGGGTAAGTGAGAGAGCCCCAGCAGTCCACTTCCCACCATGAACCCCAGCAATCCTAGCCATAGGAGAGCCCCTAGACCCTCAGGGACCCTAAGACTAACATAGAGAGCTGGTTGGAGACCTAGTGAAGGCATTACTTCAGAGAGGAAGCTGACATTGGGTCCCACATCCCATTCCCCAGGTTCTGCCAAGCTACAACCAGGCCCCATATTGACAGCCCAGCCCCAACCAAAATGCATATTTCCCAGGGACCAACAGCCTTTGTATTTCCACATCCCTAGAGCACCACTGATATTCATCTGTTACAGTCATCATTGTGGCCAAACAGTGAGCAAACAGTCCCTAGCTGCTTGCATATGCATACTATCACTGAAAACAACCCCACTCTTCCTAGTATCGGGAAGCATTCCTAGTAGCACAGCCCTAGCTACCCCAACTTGAGATCTTTGCCAAGGGCCTGGGGATCACCTTGCCCTTCCCCTGGTTTCCTGAAGTCCGAGGGATTTTGAAAAATACCTTCAAGCTTCAACAGCAGATTAGATCAAGTAGAAGAAAAAATTTCAGAAATTTAAGGCAGATCTTTTGAAATAACCTAGTCAGACAAAAGCAAAGAAGAAAGAATAAGAAGGAATGAATAAAGCCTAGATGACATGTAGGACCTGATAAAGAAACCACATATCCAAAATTTTGATGTTACAGATGGTAAAGAGATGACCAAAAGGATAGAAAACTTGCCTGATGAAATAATAGCTGAAAATTTCCCAAGTTTAGCAAAAGACTTAGACATTCAGATAAAAAAGGCTAAGGTATCCTCAAAAGATACAATTCAAAAAGGTCTTATGCACAAATATAATACTCAAACTGACTTATTATCTGTTTTTGTCCAAAGACAAAAAGATAAATCTAAAAACGACAAGAGAAAATGGTCTAGTCATTTATAAGTGAATCCACATTGGACTAACACTAGATTTCTCCGCAAAAATCTTACAAGTAAGAAGACAATGGGATGATGTAGTCAAATTGCTGCAAGAAAAGAAACTGGCAACCAAGAATGCTACACCCAGGAAAGTTATTCTTCATAAATGAAGGAGAAATAAAGTATTTTGCAGACAAACAAAAGATGAAGGAATTCACTACCATTAGAGCAGTCCTACAAGAACTGCTTAAGGTAGTCCTATGCCTAGAAGCAAAAGGGCAATATCTATTAGATTGGTGCAAAAATAATTGTGGTTTATGCCTTTATGGGTAATGGCAAAAACTGTAATTACTTTTGCACCAACCTAATACCATCATGAAAACATATAAAAGTATAATACCCACTGGTAGAGTAAATGCACAACGAAGGAAGAGAAAGGATTCAAACTCAAATGTTATTGCTACAGAAAAACCACCAAATAGTAATAATAAACAATAAGAGAGAAAGAAAAAAAGAGGATATTCACAACAATGAGAAATCAATTAATAAAATGAGAGAAACAAGTGCTCACATGTAAACAATAACCTTGAATATAAATGAATTAAACTTTCCACTTAAAAGATATAGACTGGCCAAATAGATTTTTTTGAAAAAAAACCGTATGACTCAACTATATGCTGCCTACAAGAAACTCATCCTACCTGTAAAGACATACATAGACTGAAAGTAAAGGTATGGAAAAAGATATTCCAATCAAATGGAAACCAAAAGTGAGTGGGAGTGCCTTTGCTTATATCAGATAAAACAGATTTTAAGTCAGAAACAGTAAACAGAGAAAAAGAAAGTCACTATATAATGATACAGTGATCAATACAGCAAGAGAATATAACAATTCACAACATATGCACCCCACTGGAGCACACAGATATGCAAAGTAAATATTATTAAATCTAAAGAAAGAGATAAACTTCAATACAATAATAGTTGGGGACTTCAGCACCCTACTCTCAACATTAGACAGATCATCTAGACAGAAATAACAAAGAAACATTAAATTTAAACAGTATATCAGACTGAACGAATCTAACAGATATTTATAGACCACTTCATGCAACAGGTACAGAGTATACATTTTTCTCATCAGCATATGGAGCATTCTCCAGGCCAGACCCTATGTAATGACATGAAACAAGTACCAACAAATTTTTAAAAATCCAAATCATATCAAGTATCTTCTCAAATGACCATGGAATAAAACTAGAAATCAACAAGACAAACCTGAGAAAGTGTATAAATACATGAAAATTAAACAACATGACTCTGAATGATTACTGGGTCAATGAAGAAATTAAAAAGAAAATTTAAAAAATTATTGAAACAAAAATCAAAACACAACATAAAGAAAACCTATGGGATACAGCAAAAGTAATTCTAACACATAAATGCTTGCATCAAAAAAGTTGAAAGATTTCAACAATCTAATAACATACCTCAGGAACTTCAGAAGCAAACTCGATCCAAACAGAAAATTAGTAGAAGTAAAGAAAAATATAAATTAAAAAATAAAGGAGAAGAAAACAGAGACTGAAAACTCAGTGCAAAAGATCAAAAAAAATGAAAAAATTTCTCTTTTATTAAACAAAATTGATAAACTGCTAGCTAGAAGAACCAAGAAAAAATAAAGAATATCAAAATAAAATCAGAAATGAAATGAAAAAGAAGGCAGTACAACTGATACCACAGGAATACAAAGATCATCAGAGACTATAAAGAATATACAATGACAAACTGGAAAATAAAGGAAATAGATAAATTCCTAGACACATACAACCTACAAAAATTGAATCAGGAAGAAATAGAAAACCTGAACAGACCAATAATGAGTAATATATTTGAATAAAGAATAAAATATCTTGCCCCACTAAAAAAATCCAGGACTATTTAGCTTCACTGCCAATTCAACCAAGTTTTAAGCAAAAACTAAACTAGTTCTCTTCAAACTATTCTGAAAAATTGGAGAGGGGAGAATTCTCCCTAACCATTCCACAATGCCATCATTACTCTGATACTCAATCTATACAAGAATGCACCCAAAAAAGAAAACTACAGATCAATATCCCTGATAAACGTATTAGAAATAATAAAACAGCCATGTTAGAAAACAGTATATTGATTTCTCAAAATACTAAAAATAGAACTGCTATACGATCTAGTAATCCCACTACTGGTTATTTATCCAATGCAAAATAAATTAGTAGATCAAAGAGATGCCTGCACTCATATGTTTATTGTGACACTATTAACAATAGTAGAGATTTGTAATCAACGTAATTGGCCATCAGTGGATGAATAAAGAAAATGTGGTCTATATATATACATGAAATAGTACACTGGGTTATAAAAAAGAGTGAAATAATGTCGTTTGCAGCAATATGAATAGAACGGGAGGTCGTTATGTTAAGTGAAATAAAACCAGGCACAAAAAGAAAAAAATATAATCTGTTCTTATATGTGGGAGCTAAAAAATTAATCTTGTAGTGGTAAACAGTGGAATGGTAAATATCAGAGGCTGGCAAGGGTGAGGGTGTGGAGTACTGATCAATAGAGGCAGGTTAATGGGTACAAACACACAGTTAGGTAGAAGGAATAAATTCTAGTGTTTGATAGCAGAATAGGGTGACCATAGTTAACAACAATGCGTATTTCAAAGTAGCTACAAGAGAAGATTTGAACTGTTTCCAACACACAGAAATAATAAATTCTCAAGATGATGGACACCCCTGACTTGGTCATTATACATTCTATGCACGTAAGAAAATAAGATATGCACTCAATAAATATGTACAAATGTTATGTATCAACAAATTTCTTTAAATGCTTTAAGCAATGATATTCAGACACATGTTTAGTTAAGTGGAGCAAGAATCAAGATGTCAATCTTTTGTTTATACTTCAGATTAGGCATTTATTTTTTGAAATATTGTCTAAACAATGGCTGCAAGGTTTTAGAGATTTAAAAAACAGCATAATTTCTATATTTATTATGAAAAAAATCTAGTCATACTTTATAGAGATACAGGAATGTGAAAATATTGAGGGGCTGTTTAGGAGCAGTTCAGCACGTTATATGTGCTGATTCCTCCATATGAGTCTCCCATTCATACAGAAAAGTAAGGCATTATTAGTGTTTGTGTCATGCATTTTATGCACTAGGGGCAATGTAGTATGTGGCTGATGGCCCAATGGGTAATGCCACAAGAAAGAGTGACAGTGAAGAAATACTCACTCTTACCCTTCCACAGCAACATATTCAACCTCCAGTCACAGCCACTGCCACCGTAACGCTTTGTTGAACTTCTGGAGCACGAGTTTTCATATCTATTATTTTAGTTCTTTGTGGTCAGAAACCTTATCTTATTCATCTTTACAGGCCTTGTACATAGCACGATGCCTAGCCCATAGTAGAAATTCAATACATAAGTTTTGAAGGAATGAAAAGCTGACTAAAATGTTGCAGTGCCATTCTTAGTTAATACTGAGATCAAGCAGTAACTGTACAGAGCCCCGTGTATTTTTAGTTACAGCAGGCAGGAGTGGTTCTTGGCAATAATCACACTAACAACTGCTAGAGTGCTATTGCTACCTTTCAACTTTAAGAAATATTGTCTACCTACTCAACAGCTTCTGCTTGGCTAGTTGTTTAGGATTTGAATTTCTTTTGATGGCCTGTGATCAGGTTCTCTCAACAGAAGTTGATAGAGGCACCTTTAATGTCAGAAGCACCTTTTCCAGATAAAGGTTAGAACCTGAAGAGGAATTAAAGAAAATCCCCTTGGGGACTCAGGAATGATTTTTTTCTCCTGAATGTTTTGTAAGGCAAAATCGTAGAGACCATAGAGTGGTTAAGGGTGTAACATCAAACAATCTGAGTTGAATACCAACTCTGCCAAATCCTAAATGAGACCTAACTGAGTTCTGGCAACCCTATTGCCTTAAGACAATTTACTTAATTTTGTTGTGTCAGTCAAGGTCCCAACAGTCAACAATTGTCACATATTAAAGGACTGATTGAAGAGAACTCAAGGTTGTGCAGAGTTAAGGAAATAACAAGGGGTAATAAAGAGTCAGAACTAGCAACAGCAGGAAGCCATTTTCACCTTAGGTCTGAAAGAAAAGAAGAAGGAAAGGTGTTATCACATTGTAGAGACAGCTGGAGACATAGAAGTGAGACCACTGATTTGAACTATGTCACAACGGAAGGCAGTCCCTAGCAGAACCATAGCAGAGTGAATAAATATCCCTATCTCTTCTCCCACAGTCCATCACCAATCAGTTCTTACTACCATCTGAATCCAACCATAAGACAGAGAACCATGAGCCCAGGAAAAGAAGTTGCTAGAGGTTAGCCTCTCAATGTGAGCAACAAGGCAGAAAAGTGCAGAGAATAGATCTGGAGGGAAATAGAGAATAAAAATAGTCCCTAATCTTCAGTTTTCCTTTCTATAAATTGTGGATTACAATCATATCTTTCTTATACAGTTGCTGTGAAGGTTGAATGAAATAATGGATTCAAAGCATTGAGCATGCAGTTTAGCACATTTTTATTACTTGTGAAGGTTTAATGTATCCTCTGAAAGTTTGCTAAAGCTCTGAACAGAGAGATCCTAACTTGTGAAAACAATTATTTTCTTTTCTTTCTTTTTTGTTTTTTTGTTTTGTTTGTTTGTTCGTTTGTTTGTTTTCTGAGATGGAGTCTCGCTCTGTCACCCAGGCTGGCGTGCAGTGGCATGATCTTGGCTCATACAATTCTTTTCTACTTAATCTTCTATTTCAAAACAGAATAGAATTTAAGAATGTCTCTTCTATTTTCAGGATATTCCTACACACATAGTTTATACAGTTGCAATCCTTACTGGCTTGAGATTTGTATTCAGAATGATCCAGGCTCCAATCTGGCCTCCAGTTTCTTTACTATTTTGTGTGGCTGGACAATTGTGTGTTTTATATAAGCCACAGTTTTCTCAACTAGAAAAAAATAAGGCAATAATAACCCTGCCTCACAGATGTGTGTCAAAAACAAAACAAGGTCTACCTAACATGATAAGCATTCAAAAGTTAGCAATGTTATGCTTTGATATTACTATGCAATACATTAATATTTCAGTGTATATTTGAAGCTATTGGGCCAATATCCTAATAACAGAGAATGAGACTATAAGTAATATACAATCTACCAAAAGAATCTAAGAAATGCAGTAGATCCCAAGAATATTCAAATATATTTTTGTATTTTGCATTACCAAGTGGTAAAGATGATAATAGGTTGAATCCGAATGTTCTCAATAACATGTCTTCTTGTTCAATCTGACTTTATTTTCCTCTGACCACTGAGCTCTATGGAGTCATTTAGGCAATCACACAATTTTCCTTGCTCTGCCTGGTCAAGAGACACTTCAGGGAAAATGTTTGGGAGAAAATAGAATCACTCTACCTTTTCTTAGAGGGAACCAGCAAATGTCACTGAATGAGAAATGTTGTTGATGCAGAAGAATGCACCAGTGATGAGCATATTTACCATTCTTGATGACTTCATCAAGTCCACACCACCATCAGCATTCAGTGGAAACCAAGACCTGCAGGAAACCATTCTACTTGTAAAAGGTCAAACACTGGTAGCCCTAAGCTGTTGAAATGAAGCAGAGAAAACAATTTTAAAGCCATTTACTACCCTGTTCTTTGACAGCTTTTGTCCCGGCTTCCAGTAAGAGAGATTTGCTTTTATAGTCACAATCCTTTAAGTAAATATGATGCTTCTGGGTACAAAATGCATTTGATTGCTTTCTTTGAGTCATAAGGCTTTTATCTTCTTTCTAAAATCATAAAGCCTATGAGGCATTGCATTTTTCCAGGAGTACTGACTGATGTCCATCCTATACATTTAGGTAATCAGATAAAGGTATAGATGATGATACAGTAAGTTTGGTAATGCAGGAAGAAATTCATAATACATTAAATCATTTTTACAATGGAAGTAATGTGCCTTTTGTAGGGTAGAAAAATCGTTGTTATTGTTTGATTGTAACATGTTGCATTTCTAATACACTTCCCAGCCTCATTGTGTATTAACAGGAATATATTTGGAGGTTCTTCAGCATTATTAACAGAAAAAAAAAACCAAAATATGTAAATCATTAAACTTGCTGGCATATTTCTAGAACACTGTAGAAAAATAAGAGGAGTAATAATTATAAAGCAGACAGAAGCTGGTACAAAATCAGGTGTAGTTTTTGTTATAAATTGATGGTTGAAATGCATTCTATGTATACTTTTATTAAAAGAAAGTCACAGAGAAAATAAATATTTTAGAAAAATGTCACAGTTCAACTTTAAAATTAGTTCTACTTAAATGAATTTTATAACATTTATTTAATGATCTTCTTTAGAAATGTAAACAATTCATAGAGTCACTATTTTTTAAAAGGTATAATTCCTACTCTCATTTTACAGTTAGAAATTTAAATGATTATGTGATTATGTGACTTTCCTGAGGTTACATACTAGTTAGAAAAAATACTTGCTCTCAAATAATGTGAAACAAGAAGAGAAAAGGAAAGAGAATGATGTGCTCTAAAACTTCTGCTCTAGGCCTGTTTATGTTTTTATGCTACTGTGTGAATATACTGTAGGGCTTTCTGAAATCCATTCCCTGCTGTGAGGCATTTTAGGTCAACAATTATGTATGTTTCAAAATAGCCACCTTTTTTTCAACATTTATTTTTAGACCTATTAGGTAATAAGCTGTGGTAAGCTATGGGATAGAATTCTCTCCTTCATGGAATTTAAAGTCTTACAAGTAATTTACAAAAGTAGTCAATGCTACTGAAAGAGTAGTAAAAGATGTTCTTACAGCATGTAGACTTAGGTAAGAAAGTCCTCACTAAATAAGTTATATTAAACTAGAAATTAAAGGATAAATACAGATTAACAGAAAAAGTGAGTAACTTGTTGCTGATGAGAATAGAGGCAGGAGCGAATAAGGAGAAAAGCATTTCAGGTAAGGGAACAGCTCATTCAAAGACTCAGAAAGAGAAAGATACAAGCTAGAGTGCACTCAAGGCATCAAAGTAAGTCCAAGTTCAGTGAGGTGGAAGTATAGAATTTATGATAGAGAAAAGAGGCTCAATAATATAAAATAGACCAACTTACATTAAGATTTACTGAGTTAACACAAAGGGTCTTATTGTCAAGTAAACTCATAGACATAAGCAATCTTACCCAGCACCAAGCTTTACTCATAACATTAGGGATGTAAATAATCTCAAGTCTTAGGCAAAACAGACAAAAGTTTAGTACTATCAATACAACTCCACAGGTCCTTCTTGCCACATTAAAAAGGTTTTCTTTGGCTATAATTAAAAGTGAACTATCTAAGTAATACATTTGGTCACCATTTACACAAAAATAAGTTACTTTGGTCATAACATTTTTCCATTGTATATTCCAGTTGCTACATAATTAATTAAACATAGGTAAGAAAAAGAAAGGAATTAACAGTCACACGTATTTGAGCAACAAGGTAGATGGAACATCAAACTGAGATAAGGAAACACATAAAGTAGTAGACTTGGCCTTGAAAAATCAGTTCACTTTTGGGAAACATGAAAAGGAAGGATGCCTGTGGGCAGTGGCACAAATGGGTTAGCAATGCAGGAGAAAACCCTGGGCTGGAGAGTTGAATGGCACTGGCATAAAAATGTTCATTAAAGCCATGAGAATGAATGAGTTTATCTAAGGAGAACAATTAGGAAGTGGAGCAGAAGAAAACCTAGCCAAAATTTAGAGTACAAAATGAATAAACCAAAAAAACAAAAACAAACAAACAAAAAAAAACCCCCCAAAAAAAAATAACAAAAAAAAAGCAAGCATAGTGTGGAATCTGGGAAGCCAAGGGCTGATTTTTAGATAAATAAAGAGAATGTTTGTGTCAAAATCTTCTGAGTTTCCAAGCAAGTGAAAACTCTTCATTGGATTTAATCATGTGATGGGACATGGAATAAAGCCCAAATACCGAGAAGAGACAGATAGATAAATGACACGCAAAATGTCTAGTTATCAAGTTAAAAGCAAGATACAGCTATAGACAGAAGGAAATATAGGTTCATGGAAAAATTGTAATAGTATAAGAGAGTGAATATCTTTGAATACTGGTAGAAGAGAAATAGCAGAGAGAAATTTAAGGTAGAAAGCTTAACTCCTTCTCTAAACTGCGTTGATTTTAAGACTTGTATCTCTGTATTCCCCAGAACCAATAGAGAGCAGTTAATAATTATTTTATTAACTCAAGGAAAAAATAACTTATTTTTGAAAATAAATAATTTTTTTAAATTAACAGAAGATAGACGGGGTCCAGAATAATTATTATGTCCAAGGTACAAATTTCACACAGAACTTTAATATCACTGTCCAGTATACACTTGTAGCACTTTTTCCTTTTTTAAAAAATCTGCTGAATCTAGTGAACATGTGTGTGCTTCAGGCATAAAATGATACATTCATTTTGGCTTAATCAAAAGAGTTAGAAAATAATATTCGCTGCACAAGTTATTATATAATACAATCCCAATACAGAGAGAAATTTTATTGACTTGCTATTGAATTATCCATACAACTCTCCTGTTCATTCTCATGAATAATGGAAAGTTGACTATATTTCAAGTGAAAAAAGACTGATGTGCATTGACATGTTGATATACTCATATATCTCCTTAGTATTTAAATATGAAAATGTTGGTAGGATTGAAAAATCTTTTTTAGCTTGAAGTAATAATAATAATAATAGAAACAATTCAAATATCTTGCTTTTCAGAGATTATATTACTGATTCATCATTGTTAAGATTTTTTTTGGTTAGAAGTGTATGCATTTATATTAATGTACCTTTTCGTAAACAATGGCACTCTGTTTAGAGATTGCTTATAGAATTTAGGCACCAATATTTTAGCAGGGAAGAGATGAAAAACATTTGAGTGTGAAGAGGATCACCACTTACCTCCCTTTTTTTTTTTTTTTTTTGAAACAGAATCTCGCTCTGTCCCACAGGCTAGAGTGCAATGGTGTGGTCTCAGCTCACTGCCACCAGGTTCAAGCGATTCTCCTGCCTCAGCCTCCTGAGCAGCTGGGACTACAGGCAAGTGCCACCACACCAGACTAATTTTTGTAATTTTAGTAGAGACGGGGTTTCACTGTGTTGACCACATTGGTCTCGAACTCCTGACTTAGTGATCTGCCTGCCTCGGCCTCCCAAAATGCTGGGATTACAGTTATGAGCTATTGTGCCCGGCCCACCACTTATCTCTTATACTGTTACATTTTATCAGTTGAACTCACTAACTCAGTATAGGACTTTTAAGAATCACTCCTAAGTGTTAAAAAAAAAAAAAAAAAAAAAAAAAAAAAGCTATTTTACCATTTGATTGAGAGTTAAGTAGTTTAAGATTTTTAAGCTCATCTAATCATCAAGGGCTATGTAGTATTTAAATGCAGGATATCCATAATAACCCTGCCTTTCCATGAACTCAATAAAATATTAAAGAGAAAAACCCCTCAAGCTTCTAAAATATAAAACAATTGCTAGGCAAGATATATTTCTATTTGTTAAAATTATACTGATGATCCTCGTTGCTGTCCATTGTGAACATCCCTAAAATGTCATCAGGTTTATGACTCCATAAATTTGGAAAATGCCTTACAGTATAATACTGATCATCTGTTTCTAAATTAAAATTGTATCACAATACTGGGGACTGATATCCACAAAGTTGTTCACTCTTACAAATAAAGCATTAAACAAAGGAAAAATTCTTCTTAGATCGGATATTTCTAATACATGTAGGCACTTGAAGAATGACATCAAGAGAGATTGTTTTCTCTTTTCACATTAAAAAATAAATTAAAATGTTGAAGACTTCTTGATCCAGTCTAGACTGCAAATGTGGCTAGAGATTCAGTTAACACAAAGGGGAAAGTATAAATAATTCTGACATTATTTTAATTAATATATGAATATTTTGGAGTAGGCATTCCTGAGCAGGATATGCATAAAATAAATATGTGTGAAACAAGTAGATTCTCTGGCCAAGACCATGTTAGAAAAGAATTGTATTACACCAACTGGACCAGAGAGTCCTGGTCTTTGTTCACTAAAGGAAAGAATGTGAACCAGCAGAAAGATATCCATACACATTCTTTGCTCCAGGCAAATGCGACATAAATGTAGTTTCTGAAGATGTGCTTCTAAAGTATAATCTGAGCCAATATAATAGCTTCTCCACAGGAAAATAGCTCAATTGCCCACTTACCCCTTGCCTCCAATTCACCTTGGTGTGATAGCTGGAAGTACCTCCATCACTATCACTCTAGAGGTTAGGTATACTACGCTGCCTTTGAGAAGAAATACATTAATGGGGGATAGTTTATTTGATTAACTCTTTCGTAGACAAAATGGAACAGATATCATAGAACCTAGAACATGTGAATGTGTTCAAAGAATTCAGTACATATTCGTATGTATTCAAGAAATGAGTTGCCAACACAGAACAGAAAAAGGGAGAAAAATGCATATTGTATGCAATTTAATCTTACTGTGTCTAAGATTAAGTTTTAGCTACACATTCTGCCTCTATTAATTCTTTTCTTGCTTGTGGTTTCCTTGGCAAGGTTTTCAAGTCCTGCAAGTCAGCTCTTTATGAAACTATTTATTACTAAAATTAACTTCTCTGGTATACTGTAAGGGGTTCAATGCTATCAAATCAGCGTTCAATGCTTGGACCCCTTAATAATTAGGCGAATCTAAGGCAGAACACTTCACTCAGGACAGGACACATCTATTTCCCTGTCATGTCTTTGGTGTTTTTTTTCTTTCTTTTTCTCTTCATCATTGTACTTTATGTTACAATACTCTCTTATACATACCTTTTTAGACATTGTGTGAGAGTTCCTCCAGTAGGTAAGTATTCTTCTACCTTTTCAAGATACAAATGCTGGATAATGGATTATTTGCAGCTTCAACTTTACTAAGCATTGCTGGATGTTTTCTAAAATGTACTTATTAACACTTAATAAGAAGTGTATATGAGTTTTTATTCCATAATACTAATATATGGTATTATGTTACCCTTTACTGTTTTTCAATTTAAGCAAAGGAATAGTTTTAATGATGTTTCATTTTTTATTTTTTTAATTACAAATTAGATTGAGCAAATTTTCTTTATTTTTGTCATCACACTTCCAGAAACTGCCTGTATTTATTCCATGCCATTTTATGCAGTTATTCATTTCTTGAAATATTAATGTGTAAGAGATATTTATAACTTCCAGGTATTATTTTCTATTGCTTAAATACTTCCAAAAGGATCATGCAAATCAAAAGTTGGACTTTTAATTTTTGTTATATTGCCATTTGAAATTATTTTAAATGTACTTACATTTATTTTCTTTCTCTTACATATTTGCTTTTGGGGCCTGATTTAGAAAATCAATACCTGCTTTGATATTGTATTTTCTTCTAAAGTACTTTAATGTTTGCTTTTCACATTTTTTAATCAATGAGGAGCTTCTTGATTGATTGCTTTAACCTTCAAACATAATATAGAAAATTCAGGGAGGGAAGGAAAATCTATTGTATTTGCTCATGTTTTTGCTTTTTCCATTGTTCTTCATGATGTGTCGAAGCTTGTTTGTTTATTATTTCCATCTTGCTTAAATCACTTACTTTAACCATTATTATAGAGTAGTTTTGCCAGTGACAAATGCTTAGTTTTTCTTCATTTGAAAATGTATTTCCCCTTCATTCTTGAAAGACTAATGCTAGATATAAAATTCTGAGTTGATAGTTTTTTGTCTTGTTTTGTTTTGTTTTGTTTTGTTTTCTTTCAGGACTTGATAAATGTTTCATTTCCCTCTGGCTCTTCCTGATATTTAATGAGAAATTCACTATCTTTTCAATATTTTTCCCCTATACGTGTTTCTCTCTGCTGCTTCTAAGATATTTCTTCTCTGTCTTTGGCTCACAGTTGTTTGACTATAATGCGGTTGGGTTCGGATTCCTTTGGGTGTATCTTGGTTAAGGCTTGCTCAGCTTTAACAGTCTATAGGTTTATGTCTTTTACCAATTTAGGATAATTTCAGCTATTATTTATTCGAGCACTTTTTTGACCTCACCCTTTTTCTTCTTTCTTTTTATTTTTCCTGGACTCTGATGACATTAATGTTAGTTTTTTTTGTTATAGTCCCAAGGGTCCCTAATATTTTTCCAATTTTGTGTTTAATTCCATTTTTTCTCTGTTGTTTAGATTGATCAATTTCTACTGTTTTATCATCAAGTTCCCTCATTCATTCGTGTAAGGTCTCCCCTACGTTGTTGAGCCCATCGATTTAGGGTTTGTTTTTTGTTTTTGTTTTCCACTTTCATTATTGTATTTTTCTGTTTCAATTTTCTTTTTTTTTAATATCTTATACTTTTTCCTAAATTTCTGTTACTTTGCTGAGAATTTATTTTTCCATGTGTTTCAAGGGTGTTTATTATTGCTTCATAATTGTATTTTTATCATAGCTATTTTTAAAGTTTTGACATATAATCCTAACATTTATGTCATCTTGCTTTTGGTGTAGGTTGTTCATTTTTTCTCATTCACGTAACATTTTCCTAGTTCTTGGTATAATGAGGGGTTTTACTGAAAGCTAGACATTTTTAGTATTAGTTGTAAGAATGCAAATATTCTTTAAATATTTCATTTCAGCTGCTTTCCTCTGATGCTGTTCCAGTGGGGGAATGGGAAAGAATGTCACCTTCTACTTTCATGTAGATATAGAGTACAGTTTCCCACCTAAGCTCCACTGACATGAGGAAAAGTGAAGGTTTTTTGTTATTGCCCATTGAGGAGGGAGTCCTGACTCCCCTTAGGCCACTTCTTATAAGGAGCAGGGTACCCTACAAGGAGCAGGAGCGCCTTGCTTTTACTGCTCTTGTGGTCTCCATGACCTCATGGGGGTATGGCTTGTTAACAGGTTGGTGGTGAAGGTTTTTACTCCAACTTCTCCTTCAGCTGCATCGCACTGACTGCAACTGGAGAAAATACTCTGCTTTTAATAGCTTATATGATTAGACATGGCCTACTTGCACAATATAGGATAAAACTCTCATGTCATGGTTTGCACCCTTTATAACAACTGCAAAATCCATTTTGTCTTGTGACATGACAAATTCTCAGGTTTCAGGGATTAGGATAGGGACATTTAGGGTCATTCTGCTTACCACACTGCAAAATAATGTAGAACAACCCTATTCAATAGAAATAAAATCTGAGTCACTAATGTGAGTATCCATTATAATTAAAAATTTAACATAGTAAAATAATTTTTAAAATTGATGAATTTTTGTTTTACTAGTGTATTTTATTTAATCCAATACATCCAAATTATTGTTTTAATATAATAGTTAATATAAAATTCTTATTCAGATATTTTACATTCATTTTCTCATACTAAGTATTTTGTACATGCATCTTTATTTAGTCTAGTCACATTCCAAGTGCTCAAAAGCTAAAAGTGGGTTGTGGCTACCATCTTGAACACTTTTGGTTCAGCCTATATTGGTTAATACAATTTAAGATTTTATTTTCTTTATTGGCTTGGTTCAATGTTAATTGTAGTGTCAAATTTTTATTGGTCTGATAAGCTACATTTGATTGCTTTGTACTACTCTGAATGATTGCATGAATAAAAATCATATGCTTCTTTAAGAATTGTTATAACCAATTGGGCATAGTGTTTTGGGCTGGGAAGGAGAAAATTTTTTATTATTAATTCAATTACATTATAGGGTTCTTTTTTCTTCAGACATTACCTTTATTCAGTCAATTTTGACAATTCATGATTTTCTGGAGTATACCAATTAGTGTTTATTTTCAATTATTAAAAATTCTTATAAATGTATTATTTTATATAGTCTGATTTTGTTGATCACATTTTTATCTCTATTGCCTTTTGAATCAACTTTTTGTGGAGGTAAAAATTATGTAATATAAAATATACCATTTTTAGTATACAGTTTTACATTTTGACAAATGTATTTATCAGTGTAAACAATACCACAATCAGAATACAGAACATTACTATTATTCCAAAAAGTTTTCTTATACCCCATCACACTTAATTGTTTCTTCTTCCCTCTAGTCTCTGGCAACCACTGGTTTTCCATTACTAAGGAAGCAGTATACATAGAATTTCATGTAAGTTGAATAAGACAGTATCCTAGTCTTTTGTGTACAACTGTTTACCCTCAGCATCATGCTTTTCAAATTTATCCTTTTTAAAAAACAGATAGAAGAGGATACAATGCAATTTTTATTATATGGATATATTGTATAGTGATGAGGTCTGGACTTTTAGTGTAACCATTACCTGAATAGTGAACACTGTACCCCACATGTATTTTTTTCAACCCTCATCACCCTTCCACCCTCCTACCTTTTGAGTCTTCAATGTCTCTTATTCCAATTTATGTGTCCATGTGTAACCAACCATTGTTTAGCTCCCACTTATAAGTGAGAACATGCAGGATTTGACTTTCTGTTTCTGAGTTTACAGACATACGTATATATATGTATATATAAATACACACGCACACACACAGACATACACACACACACACATATTCATTGATCATTCATTGATACATACTTAAGTTGATTCCATGGCTTTGCTGTGCTGAATAGCACTGTAATAAACACATAAGTGTAGGTAGTGTAGGTGTCTTTCTTATAAAACAACTTTTATCATTGTTTTGGGCAGACACCCAGTAGTGGGATTGCTGGATTGAATGGTAGTTCTATTTTTAGTTTCTTGAGAAATTTCTGTACTATTTCCCATACAGGTTGTACTAATCTACATTCCCACCAACAGTGTATAAGCATTCGCTTTTCTCCATATCCTGGCCAAAATCTGTTGTTTTTGACTTTTTAGTAATAGCTATTCTGACTGGTGTAAGATGGTATCTTATTGTGGTTTTAATTTGCATTTCTGATGATTAGTGAGTTGAATCTTTTTTCATGTTTGTTGGCTTCTTGTATGTCTTCTTTTGAAAAGTGTCTGTGTCCTTTTGCCAAGTTTATAATAGTCTTGTTGCATTATTTGAATACCTTATATACTTTGGATATTAGTCTTTTCTTGGACGCATAGTTTGAAAATATTTTCTCTCATTCTGTAGGTTGTTTTAATAAATGTATCAGAAATTCAGTCTTTCTGTTGTTGAGTCGTATTTCATTATGTAGGTATGCCACAATTAGCTTACCTATTCACTTTTTTAGTTGCAAAGATTTTTACCTATATCTTTTTTAGGAAAGTATAAAATTTTACATTTTCTGTTTGGTCTATGGTTTATTTTGAAATATTTTTGTATGCTCTAAGGGTCAATGTTAATTTTTCAAAAAAATATCCTCTTATTTCATAATTTGTTGAAAAGATCAGCCTATTTTCTCCATTTTGAATGAAGTGCAAATCTAGTTCTAGACTTCCTGGACTTTTAATAATAAGTTGTTATAAATCCAATAACTTCGTTTCACTCTTTTAGTACTATCTATTATAGCACCATTGGATTTTCCTATAAATTTCAGAATTAGCTTGTCAATTGTCACATTTTATTGGCATTGCACAGAATTGATAAATATTTGTTAACATCTTAATAATATTGTATGTTTCAATGTATAAATCTGCAAATATTTTTATTAATTTAGGTCATCTTTATTTTCTCTCAGCAATTTATAATTTTTAATATCTTCTGCATATTTTGTTAAATTTATCTCTAAATATTTTGTGTTTCCAGATCCTACTGTAAATGCTTTTCTTTAAATTTTAGTTTTCATTTTGTCATTTCTAGGATATAAAAATAAAATTCATTTTGATGTAATAACCCTGATTAACTCATTTGTCAGTTCTGAGTTTTTTCTTTCTTTCTTTCTTTTTTGGTAGATATTAGAATTTTATACAACGGTTCAAGTGGGTCGATAGTGTTATTAGTCTTTTCACTTTTAAACATTCTGTCTAATTGTTCTATCATTTAGTGACAGAAGAGTGGCACTTGTTTATTTCTCCTTTAAGTTCAACCAATTTTTTGTTCATGTATTTGAAGCTTAGTTATTGAGTGTATACACATTTAGGATTACTATGTTTCAGTGTTGATTGACTGATGTTATACCTTATACTTAATAATATTCCTTGCTTGAAATTTATGTTGTGTGATATTAATAGTGCCACTTAATCTTCATTATGATTAGCGATTTATTTTTCACAAATATTTCACTATTAATCTAGTTTTTGTTTTTTTTTTTTTTTTAGAGAGAGTCTTGCTCTGTCACCCAGGCTGGAGAGTGCAGTGGTGTGATCTCGGCTCACTGCAACCTCCGCCTGCTGGGTTCAAGCGATTCTCTGCCTCAGTCTCCCAAGTAGCTGGGACTACGGGCACCTGCCATCATGCCTGGCTAAGTTTTGTATTTTTTGTAGAGACAGAGTTTCATCATGTTGGCAAGGCTGGTGTCAAAATGCCTGACCTCATGATCTGCCCTCCTTAGCCTCCTGGAGTGCTGGGATTACAGGTGTGAGCCACCGTGCCTGGGCTCTTTTCGTTTACATTAAAGACATTTAGAAAAAAGCAGAGTAAGATGCAGAATAGAAGGCCCCACTAAACATTTTCCCCTGTAGGAACACCAAATTCAACAACTATCTATCTATCTATCTATCTATCTATCTATCTATCTATCTAATCTATCCATCCATCTAAAGCATCATTGTAAGAATGAAAAACCAGTGAGCACTCATGGTACCAGGTTTTAACATCATATCACTGAGAGGGGCACTGAAGAGAGTGCAAAAGGCAGTCTTGAATTGCTGCTGCCACCCTTCCCTCATCCCCCTCCCACTACTCCTGCCCACAGTGGTCATGTGGCATGGAGAAATCTGCACTTAGAAGAGGGAAAGCACAGCAATTGTAAGACTTCACATTAAATTCAGTGCTTCCCTGTCACAATGGACAGAAAAACCAGGCTAAACTCAGCTGACGCTTGCTCATGGAGGAAACATTCAGACCAATCCTACATAGAGAGGAATCACCCATCCCAGTGGTCAGAACTTGAGTTCCAGCAAGCCTCACCACCATATAATAAAATGCTCTAGGACCCTAAAAAAAACTTGAAAGACAGCTGAGGCCACAAAGCTGTTTCTCACATCTTCAGAAAACTGCTTAGTGTGTGGGTTGAGAAGAGAATAAGAATAAACAGGTCAGTGCTTCAGAATCCCTCCAGAAAAATTAAGCATATATTGGGTTTGGCATCAAAAGTAGTCATGGGGCATGAAAGACAAATATATCTACTTCACTACTTTACCTTAACTCAGATTTGCTTACCTGTGATGTCTTGCAAAAGTGCTGTTTGTGTAAAGTTAATGAGTTACATATAAGCATGAAAACATGGTTTAATAGAAGAGTTACTTATCTGATAATCAGAGATTAATATATTTTACCAAAGCTTATATTATGAGCTTTTAATTTAGAAATTGATAAAACCAAAGTCCAACTCATTATAAGGAATTAGCGATAGGTACCCTAAAAAAGTGTTTCCCTAATTATATTTTATCGTTGTTTATTATTTAAAAAATATCTGATTAAAGTCTGGATTTCTACTATAAACATAGGATTAACAATTAACAGAAATTTTATGTGGAACTAATCAGTGTATAAGTTCTTTCTGATTTATATAGATATATTTTTGAATTATGAACACTAGAAAACATATTTGGTAACTTTTTCACTATAAGGTATACAATGCTCATACTATTTTATTTTATTTTTTTATAGCAGGTATGTAAAACTGCTTTATGGAAACTTTTCATCAAATATATAACTGAAATCTTCAAAACAACATAGGTTAAATAACTTTATAATATAGATGAAGAAAAACTTAAACAGATAATATGAGTATGTGCAACACCAAAGTTATAGATACAATTCTAAAAAAAAATTGTTACTAGCTCTCCCTTATTCAAACTTTAGCCATAAAATAATTTTCTTTCTACACTCTTTTTATAGCATTCTTAAATTTCAACCCCACAAATTTAAGAAAAATACAGTGATGATTTCTATCATAGCAGTCTAGGCTAGCTTTTATATCTTTAATGGTATATGTTTACTTGCTCTATCCATTTCTGAGAAAGAGGTTTTAAAATCTTCAACTACAATTGTGAATTTGTCTTTTTGCAGTTCTATCTGTCATGGCTTCTTATATCATGAAGCTATTTTAGCAGAGACGTAAACATTTAGGGTTATTATGTTTTCTTGTTAAATTCAGTCTTTTATTATTATGAAATGACATTCTTTATCCAACATAAAACTCTTTACTCTAAAACCTTAGTCTGATATTAATATAAGCCATTCCAGCTTTCTTTTGACTAGTGTGGTTAACATGGTGTCTTATTCTATACTTTTATTGTAAAGCTCTTAGGTTGTTATGAAGTGGGTTTCCTGTAGGCAGTAAAAAATTGTACATTGTTTATTTATCCAATCTGATAATCTCTTGTAATTTGAATGTTTAAATATTTACATTTAATATGGTTATGGATATATTTGAGTTCTATTTTATCATCTTACTCTTGTTTCCATATGTCTAATCTTTTCTTTATTCTTTTTCCCTGCTTTTTAAAAATTAATTGAATAGTATTTTATGATTTATTTTTGTTTTATTTATTGGTTCATTAGCTAACACTCTTTTTGTCAATTTAGTGATTGATTGTTGCTTTACAGTATATATCTTTGATTTACTGCTGCCTACCTTAAAGTGATATTGTATCACCCAGGTGTGGTATAAGAATCTTGTAATTATATACATCTATTTCTTCCCTCTAGTCTCTGTGCGAAGGTTGTCATACATTTTTGATAATTGCTATACATTTCATAATATATTTTCAGTACATTTTTATTATTTTTGTTTTAAACAGTTGATTATCTTTTAAGTAGATGTAATGATGAAAGAAAATACATTTATCCACACAGTTACTATTCCTAGTTTCTGCATTCAATTTGTAGACATATATTCCCATTTTATATTATTTTCCATCATTCCGAAGGTTTTCTTTTGGCTTTTCTTGTGTTCAGGTATATTGATGATACTCTTTTTCTTTTCTTTTTTCTTTTTCTTTTGTTTTGAAACATGCTCTCACTCTGTCACCCAGGCTAGAGTGCAGTGGCATGATTATGGCTCACTCCAGCCTTGACCTCCTAAGCTTGAGTAATCCTTCCTAACTCAGCCTCCCAAGTAGCTAGGAATACAGGTGTGCACCACCATGCCCAGATAATGTTTGTATCTTTTGTAGAGATGAGGTTTCATCAGGTTGCCTAGGCTGGTCTTGAACTCCTGGGCTCAACTGACCTGCCTGCCTTGGTCTCCCAAAGTGCTGGGATTTTTATTATTATTTTTAACTATAGCCATTCTATAGTGGTATAGAACACTAAGACTTTTTGTTCTATCCAGCTGTAATTTCATATACTTTAACAAATCTCTCTCTATTCCCCCTTTCACCCTACCCTTCCCAGTTACTAGTATCCTCTGTTATACTTTTTAATTCTAAAGATCAATATTTTATGCTTTCATATATGAGTGACAATATGTAGTGTTTAACTTTCTGTTCCTGGCTTAACTTAACATCATGTCCTCTAGTTCTATACATGTTGCCACAAATGACAAATTTTATTATCTTTGATGGTTGAATAGTATTCATTATGCATCTATACCATATTTTCTTTCTTTTTTATTATATTAAGTTCTAGGGTACATGTGCACAATGTGCAGGTTTGTTACATATGTATACATGGGCCTTGTTGGTGTGCTGCACCCATTAACTCGTCATTTACATTAGGTATATCTCCTAATGCTATCCCTCCCCCACCCCCTCCCCACAATAGGACCCGGTATGTAATGATCCCCTTCCTGTGTCCAAGTGATCTCATTGTTCAATTCCCACCTATGAGTGAGAACATGCGGTATTTGGCTTTCTGTTCTTGCGATAGTTTTCTGAGAATGACGGTTTCCAGCTTCATCCATGTCCCTACAAAGGACACGAACTCATCATTTGTTATTGGAAATTTAGGTTGACTTCATATCTTGACAATTATAAATAATGCTGTGGTAAACATGGCGATATAGGCATCTCTTCAATATACTGATTTATTTTCTTTTGGATAAATGCCCAGTAATGGAATTACTGGATCATATGGTAGTTCTATTTTTAGTTTTTTGAGGTACCTCCACACTGTTCTTTATAGTGGCTGTGCTAGTTTAAATTTTTACCAACAATGTTTAAGAGTTTATTTTCTCTGTATCTTTGTCAGTATTTGTTATTTTTTGTCTTTTTGATGATAGCCATCCTACCTGGAGTGAGAAGATATCTTATTGTGGTTTTGATTTACATTTCCCTGATGATTAGTGGTGTTAAGCATTTATTTAATGTTTTTTGTTGTTGTTGTTATTTGTATGTCTTTATCTGAGAAATGTCTGTTGAGATCATTTGCCCATTTTAAAATCAGATTGTTGTTTTGTTGTTCAGATGTTTGAGTTTGTTCTATATTCTGATATTGATTGCCTGTTGAATGAATAATTTGCCAATGTTTTCTCCCATTTTGTAGTCTTTTGACTCTTTTGTTTCCTTTACTGTGCAAAAGCATTTTAGTTTATTATATAATCTCATTTATTTACTTTTGTCTTTGTTTGCTGTGCTTACAAGGTCTTCATTACAAAAGCATTTCCCAGATCATTGTCATGAACTGTTTTCCTTATGTTTTGTTCCAGTAATATTATAGTTTTGGGTCTTACATTTAGGTCACTAAACCATTTGGGGTTGATTTTTATGTAGGGTAAGAAGTGGGGATCTAGTTTCATTCTTCTGCATATAGATATCCAGCTGTTCTAGCATCATTTATTGAAGAGACTGTCCTTTCCCCAAAGAGGGTTCTTGGTACCTTTGTCAAAAATCAATTGAATGTAGATATATGAATTAATTTCTAGGTTCTCTATTCTGTTCAACCAGTTTATGTGTCTGTTTTCATATCATTACCATGTTGTTTTGGTGACTACAACTTTGTAGTAAATTTTGAAATCTAATAGTGTGATGCCTCTAGCTTTGTTCTTTTTACTCAGGATTTCTTTGATTATTCTTTGTCTTTTGTGGTTTCATACACATTTTAGGATTTTAATCTATTTCTGTGAAGAATTTTATTGGTATTTTAATAGGGATATCATCAAATCTATAGATTACTTTGGATAGTAAGGTCATTTTAACAATATTAATTTTTCTCATCCATGAACATAGGATGTTTTTTCATTTATTTGTATCTTCTTCCATTTCTTTCATCAATGTGTTGCAGTTTTACTCGTAGAGGTCTTTCACTCCATTGGTTAAATTTTATTCCTAGGTAAATTATTTGTAGATTTTTAAATGGGAGAGCCTTCCTGATATCTTTCTCAGCTAGTTTGTTCTTTGCATACATAAATACTACTAATTTTTTAGTTGATTTTGTATCCTGCAACTTTATTGAATTTATTTATCAGTGTCAAAATTTTTTTGATAGAAACTTTGTTTGTCCATATATAAGCTCACGTCATCTGGCTTCTTTTGTTAACTGGGTTAAATAATTTGATTTTGTTTTTCTTTGATGTGATTTTGTTAATTTTCTTTTGTGATTGGTGTTTGTCCAGCATCTTGGATTTATAGGCTTCTAACTTGCATCAGATTTTGAAAATTATGGCCCTTTATTTTTTAAACATTGTGTTCCTCTCCTTTATTCTCTCCTTCTAGTACCCTGATTTTATATATATAATATATATTGTATATATTTTATATATTTTGTATATATAGAGAGAGACACACACACACACACATTAGGCAGCTTGAAGTTGCTCCATAGCTTATTGATGCATGTTTTATTCTTTTTCACTCTTTTCCTTCTCAATTACATTTTGAATGGTTTTGTTACTGTCTTCAGCAATGTCTAAACTCATCTTCCGCAATATTTAGCTCATCGAATACAATTTTTATTTCAGATCTTATAATATTTACTTTTTGAAGTCAATTTAGATCTTTATGTTGACTAAGTCTCTTAAGATGTTCAAATATCTTTTATCTTCTTGAGCATATGGAATACATTACAATTGTTTTAATGTCCTTATCTAATAAATAATCATATGTGTCATTTCTGACATGGCTTAATTAAATGATTTTTTCTCTTAATTTTGGGTAGTATTTTTTTTTTCTCTGAAGGCCAGATAATTTTTAACTGGACACCAAACATTATAAACTTTACGTTTTTAGGTGCCTGATCATTTGTATTCATATTTATTTATTTATTTATTTTGTTTTGAGATGGAGTCTCGGTCTGTCTCCCAGCCTGGAGTGCGGTGGTGCACAATAGTGGCTCGCTGCAACCTCTGCCTCCCGGGAGTTCAAGCGATTCTCCTGTCTCAGCCTCCGGAGTAGCTGGGATTATAGGCACCCGCCACCATGCCTAGCTGATTTTTGTATTTTTAGTAGAGATGGGGTTTTACCATGTTAGCCAGGCTGGTCTTGAACCCCTGACCTGGAGTGACCCACCCTCCTCGGCCTCCCAAAATGCTGGGATTACAGGCGTGAGCCACCACACCTGGCCCCTGTAAAGATTTTTAAATGTTGTTCTGTACATGGTTAAGTTACTTATAAATAACTTGCTCCTTTAGAGTCTTGCTTTAATAAGTTAGGCACTTCAAGAGCAGGTTAAGTATTCCCCACTTTGAGGTGAAACCTTTCTAAGTACTCTTCCAATGCCCTCCTGAATACTGCCCCATGGGGGTAGTCATTAAACAGTTATTGAACATTCAGGTATCATTTCTTCTAATCTGTTTAGATGATTCTTTACTTGGCTTTGGGTAGTTTCCTCACAAAGGAGCATTGATCAAGATTCAGCTGAATACTGCAGTAGGAACCTTGCTGGTATCTGGAATTGTCTCTTTCCACTGCTCTTTTTACTCTGGAAACTCTGGATATTGGGCCTGCCCGGACACCCAGGTTAGCCTATTCAACTCAGGTAGACTATCCAGCTCACCTTTATCTTCACTTTCTGCATTGCTGCCTGGAAACTTTATCCAGGAATTACACTGAGGAAGTCTTAGAGTTCACCTCATTTCCCACATTTCAGGAAGCACTATCCTTTATTACCTCTGTGCAATGACTTGAGACTTTTTTTTCATGGATTTTGTCTGTTGTTTTTTTTTTTTTTTTTTTTTCCTCCAGTTAGATGGGTAGATAGAGTCTCTGTTTCTCTATCTCGTCAGGAAGATTATGGCTGTTTTTATTCATTATGATGGTTTGGACTCAGTAAGACTCACTGAATCATCTTGACTTCATATATTTTCCTGATTTCCTTTCCTTCTTAAAATATTGCATTTTTGTCCAATCTCTTTCTTATTAACTAGAGTAAGAAAAACTTTATATAGTTTTTAATGGTGTGGAGTTAGAAATATGACCACTTTTGTCAGAGTCATTTTTCTTAAAAATTTTATGAACTGATAAAAGGTTTAGAGACTATGAGTCAGATGCTCAGTTTGGCCATTTGACACATGTGATTTTATTTAATGCAATCTTTATAGACTGAATTACGTCAGTCTCACTGTTCTTCGCATGTTGCACAAGCTGCCCAGGTTATTTGTTTTCATTTTCACCTCTTGATCTATTTTTTGTTTTAAATTTTTAAAATTATATGTAAGAAAATGCTAAAGTATGCCTAAATATTATTTTAGATAGGACTATTTCCTTGTCTTGTGACTCCTTGGAGCCTTCAATGTGTACTTTTCCAATAAGGAATTTTATTTTATTTATATATGTGTGTGTGTATATATATATATATATATAGAGAGAGAGAGAGAGAGATGGTCTCGATCCGTCACTTAGGATGTAGTGCAGTGGTGCAATCTAAGCTCACTGCATCCTCCACCTTCCAGGTTCAAGAGATTTTCATCCCTCATCTCTTGAGTAGCTTGGATTAGAGGCAGGCACCAGCATGCCTGGCTAATTTTTTTGTATTTTTAGTAGAGACGGGGTTTCACCAAGTTGTCCAGGCTGGTCTCGAATTCCCGACCTCAAGTGATCCACCCATCTCAACCTCCCAAAGTGCTAGGATTACAAGTGTGCGCCACCATGCCTGGTTAATTTTTGTATTTTTAGTAGAGGCAAGGTTTTGCCATGTTGGCCAGGCTAGTCTCAAACTCCTGACCTCAAGTGATTTACCCTCCTTGACCTCCCAATGTGCTGGAATTACACGTGTGAGCCACTGCACCTGGCCAAGAATTTTATATTTGATACTTTCCAGATTTGTTTGACCGTGAATTTTTTATTATTGTTTATACATATTTAAGTAATATATGTTGGAAAATATGTCCTTCGACAATATTTTTTAAATTACAAAGAAGCATTCTTCTGACACTTATTTGGAAAGAATTACCTTAAATAACATGTCATCATCAGACACTAAGGTGGTAGCATTTTTTAAATTAACCCAGAAGCATCATCTAAACTAGAACGCAAAAAGATTGAAAAATGACTTATACCTGTTTGCTTTGTCATTTGTGCCATTTGTAAAATGTTTTTCAAATTATTATCAATAACATAATTATACTAATGAAATTAGAAATATTAGCATGAGAATCATAGATATCAAGAAATAGGAGTTTTATTTTGTTAGAGGGAAGCCAAGTTTTTCCATTTTGTTTTTCTTTATGCTAGCCCTAGATATAAAAATTATAGTACTTATGTTTGAATAAAATTATTTATAATACAAATAACTGTCCATCCTTTGATAGCTTTTACCTTTATATAGTTAATATTTCAAAAAATTATATACTAATAATTTTAGTAATTCATATTTTGTTTGATTTTTTTGTGACTTTCCTTGAATATTGCCATCTGTTATTACTAATGTTGATGTTAGAAACTGTAAGGTTGTAGGAATTCCATTGTCCTTGGTTTGATTTATCCACTGAATGCAGAAAGTGCCTACTATTGTTACATTTGTAGTAATATAACTAAAATACTTAATCAATGGGTTTGTGGCTAACTTAGCATTGTCAATAAAAGTTTTAAAATGTTTTTTACTCAGAAAATCAGATATTTGGTAAAAAAATGCATTTTACTTATCTTAATTAAATCTTTTGTTGATGATTAAGGGACCTGTCCAATTTTAGGATCATCTTTCTGAATATCAGTGAACTCTGGGCAGTATTTTATATGAAGTAATAAAATATTGGATGAATCTATTCTAATTATCTGGCAAAACCTAGAAATGTATTTGCTTGTGGGTCTTGTGATTGAACTCTTACCTCTAAAATTAAACATGGAGAAAAAATAAGAAAGAGATTTTGGCTGATTTATGATTCTCTATTATGGTTTTCTCCTGGAAGTGTTATTTTCTGTTCTTTTAGTCATATTTTTAAAATATTGCATAAAGAAAAGACTAAATGATGTATTTTAGTGTTAAATCTTAGTATATAACGAGAGCTGGATAATTTTCTAGCTGCTATAGAGAAACATCTTGACTGTATCACTTCATATATATATGACAGAAGAAAAAATAATGGGGATTATAGCACCTCTGCATAGCAAACAGAAAAATATATTACATAAAACTGATTTTAAACCCCTTCCTTACTCATGGAAGGAAATAATTAGAAGAGTTGATATTTGATCATGGAAACCATATTATTTTTGTAGTTTTTTGCACCTTCATCGTTTGCTTCATTGTCACAGAAAGCCCACAAAATGGAAATCTATGTTAAAATTGATCATATCTTTCAGTAGTTGGTTGTCTTAATGCTCATAGAATAGTACAAATTATAAAAATCTGCCTCACTAAAACTTAATCTTAACTTCTTTTACTTATATGTACAGAAAATTACACATCTAAAATTTTAACCTACATTATAAAATATTTCATTTAAGTTATATTTTTAAGTCATTACTTTTTAAGAAAATTTGGAAAATTATTGGACACTTTTCTTGTGTACTTCTGAGGCCACACAAAAAATTAAATAAGAATGATCAATTTTTTTAACTTCTGCTCCTGTTCTTTCAAATTTCCACAAATCAGGTTTGCTACCCTGCTTCACTGCTCAATGTGGTCTCAGATTAATCTACAGAGTGTCAAAAAAATCAAAAACTCCTTTTTTCATGCACAAAGTACATTCAATCAATTTTACTTACTGCTGAATTTCTGGTACTATCAAATTTCTGATCTATCTTTGTGCATTTAATAAATAATTTAAGCATATGATATTGACTGAGTATTCATTGTTTTAAAGTGCTCATGGACTATAGTAATATTAAAATATTTTGAACTGTAATAAATATTACCTCTAGTTGTTATTAGAGCACAATGTCTTAGAAATAATTTGTTTTTCTATGATAGGAAGTTATAATATCTACTAGGGATATTATATTTAAATTGGACGTGGTGTATATAATCATATTTGTTTTTATCTACTTTATTATGTAAAATAATGAACTATTTTATTATGTATATATTTTGTTGTTACTTTTATCCTACTCATTTTTTCTTAAATTTTTATATTGAAGCAACTTGAACTTTCAGAAAAATTGAAAGAAAATTAGAAAAAATTCCCATATGCCATTTTGTCTTATTAGCTGTATCATTTCTCTGAATATTACATATATTTCTATCTAGGTGTATATTTATTTTATATTTATATAGTATATATTATATAGCATATATGTGTAAAAACCTTTTATATTTATATATAATAGATAATTACTTTTTCTACCAATTGATAATAAGTTTCACACATGACACCCATTTAACTAAAAGGCAAGTACACTTTCATATGCTTTCACATTTAATTGATGTGTTGCAACTAGTTGAATGGGCTTGCAAGAGCCAAATGTGCACATTTCTTCCGAATTTTTACTCACTGATTCCACATTAGTATCTTTGAATCAGCCACTGTAAGAGTATTTACAATATGGAAATCAGTAAATGTTAGAAATCAGGGCTTCCATGTCACCACCACCTCTGTAGGTGCGGTTTGACAGAACACCACTGAAACAATCATGACTTTCAGGAAATTAACATTACTATAGTACTACCAAAACCCAGAGATATTGTTCATATATAGAATTTTAATAATGTTCTTTACAGCCATAAAACAAAACAAAAACCTATTTTTTGTTTAACAAAACACAAGAAATATTTCATATTGCTCCATCTGGAACAGTTTCTTGGGTGTGTTTTGTATTTTATGACCTTGAAATTTTGGTTAAGTACATGCCAATTAATTTGTAGTGAATTTTCCCACAATTTCAGTATATATGATATTTCTTCATGATTTGATTCAGTTTATGCATTTTTTGTCAGGAACCAAGAGAATACTACCTCCGTGTTGTTATCTCCCAAATTATCGATCTAGTCTAGACTTCTATCCTAAAGCATTGAACTTATTTGTTCAACTGATAGTTGGATGCCACTACTTTGATAAATTAGAGATATTATTAACTTAATATGGTCAAAATTAAACTATTGTTTTTCCCTCTAAAAGTTGATCTATAACCTTCCTCATTTCAAATTAATAGTAAATATCCTTTCATTTCAGGCTTAACTCCTTACGCTCTCTATACCTTACACACAAAATTTCACATATTACTACAAATTTAGTGGCTTAAAATAGCACATACCGATTTTCTTACAGTCCTGGAAGTCAGAGGTCTGAAATGGCTTTCACTGAACAAATAACAGTGTTGGCAAGGCTTTCTTTATTTATTCTGGAAAAACCTGGAGGACAATCAATTTCCTTTCATTTTCTAACTTGTAGAAGTTGCCTGCATTCTTTGGCTAATGGCCCCTAATTCCATCTTCAAAACCAACAGTTAGCATCTTCAAATTTCCCCCTTTCTAATCTTTACTTCTATTGTTACATCTCCGTATCTGACTCCTAACCCTCTTTCCTCCCTCTTATGTGAGTCCTTGTGATTAAACTGGGTATTCCAGAATAATCCAGATAGTCTCATCATCTCGAGATCCTTCATTAAATACATCTGGAATGTCCTTTTTGCCAGGTAAAGCAACATATTCATAGTGAGAGACAGGACTAGCTGGATTTCCTAGGCCAACCAAAAATTCCTAAGCCTAGCTGGGGAAGGTGACTGCATCCACCTTCAAGTACAGGGCTTGCAACTCAGCTCACACCCAACCAATCAGGTAGTAAAGAGAGCTCACTAAAATGCCAGCTAGGCTAAAAGCAGGAGGTAAAGAAATAGTCAATCATCTATCTCCTAAGAGCACAAGGGGAGAGACAATGATCAGGATATAAAACCAGGCATTCAAGCTGGCATTGGCAACCCCTTTTGGGTCCCCTCCCATTGGATGGGAGCTCTGTTTTCACTCTATTAAATCTTGCAACTGCATACTCTTCTGGTCCCTGTTTGTTCCCGCTCGCTGGAGCTGAGCTTTCGCTCGCCATCTACCACTGCTGATTGCCGCCATTGCAGACCCACTGCTGACTTCCACCCCTCCAGATCCGGCAGGGTGTCTGCTGTGCTTCTGATCCAGTGAGGTGCCCATTGCCACTCCTGATCGAGCTAGAGGCTCACCATTGTTCCTGCATGGCTAAGTGCCAGGGTTCATCCTAATGGAGCTGAACACTAGTTGCCGGGTTCCATGGTTTCTCTTCCATGACCCAGGGCTTCTAATAGAGCTATAGCACTCACTGCATGGCCCAAAGTTCAATTCTTTGTAATCCATGAGGCCAAGAACCCCAGGTCAGAGAATAAAAGGCTTGTCGCCATCTTGGGGGCTCTAAAAATAAAGACCCACCAGTAACAATAGTGGAATAGGATGTAGACATCTTGGGGAAGAGGTACTGTTCTACCTACCACACACTCGCTCTTATCCTCCATATGTAATACACGAGAATTACCTATCCACTCTCTCTTCAAAATATATGTAGATATAGATATATACAGAATCAACTATGTCTCACCTCTCCACTGCTAACACCTTAATCCTTACTGTCACTGTCTATTGACTAGGGTATTGATAAAACTTTTTAATGTGACTCCTTGCTTCTCGTATCAGAAACCAAAGTGATTCTGCTAAAATGAAAAAATCCAGTTGTTTATTTGCCTTCTGAAAACCTTCTGACTTAGAATACTTCCTGCAAGTTTCTACAAGATCTTTTCCTTTCCTTCTTTACTCTTTAGACTTATTTCTTCTGTTCTCAGTTGGTTATAACCACACTAATATTTTTGTTATTCTTTTAACATTTCCAGTGTAATCCCTATTAGGGTTAATACTTGCCTATTTTCTCTCCCTGTATTATTTTCATTTCAGATATTCAAAAGCCTGACCACCCCTGACCCCCAGAAAAAGCCTAACTCCCAAATTTCTGTAAAGTGTTTTCACAAATATTTCCTTTTTCGTGAGGTCTCATTTGAACTCCCAATAAAAGCTATTAGGTTGGTGCAAAAGTAATTGCAGTTTTTGCAATTAAAAGTAATGGGAAAAACCACAATTACCTAATAAAATCAGTTTCCCTCTTACCCACCATACTCCTGATTCAACTTTTCATGCTTTATTTTTTGCCTTAGCACTTATCACCTTCTAACATACCATACAATTTGTGTCATTTATTTTCTGCTTCTCCCTAATAAAATGTAAGATCTTCAAGAATAGAAATTTGTAAATGTGTGTTTTTGTATGTATGCTTTTTATTCATGGTTGTATTCTAAATGCTACAGTAGTATCTAGCACATACAAAATTTTAGACAAATACTAGTTTAATCAAATTGAATCTCCTTGAGTGGTAATTACTTATTTCACATATCTAATGACAATAGAATATAATTATACAATGACTCTTTGTTTATTCATATTATGTCTAAAATATGAGACAATCTGTTCCTTGGCTGCATTAGCACCAATTTCTATTCCACTAAGCTAGCTTAAACATGATTAATTTTGTCTATCTAGAAACAATGAATGGTCTTATGTATATATGGAAGTAAATAGCCAAGCATGACACAGTAAATTGTTTATTATTGTTGCTATTAATTACTAGTCTTCTCATTTTCCTCAAATTTCCTGCCATTTTAATATTTTCTGAAATTTCTTTTGAGGAAAAAAAAAAGCTGTATGTAATTGCTAAGAAAATAAAATCTTCATGTAATCCCTGAATATCAAATTTAGAAGGCTACTGACTAATTAATTAATTTTGCAAATAAAGAAACTAAGACAAGAGAGTTAACAACTTATTTCCCTAGGGCCATGGAGTCATTAAGTAAGAGAATGGACCTAGGCCACCAACCCTAATGGGCCATGGAGTCATGAAGTAGTAGAATGGGCCTAGGCTCTTTCTTCTACAATACTCCGGAGCAATGTGCATTACTTATTAAATGTATTATGGATCCTCAGTCTAATTGGTATCCTTACAACCACAAGCAAACCCATCAGACAAGCAGATGTAGAAAACATCTTCGTGCCAAAAATCAAAATAAAAAAGTTTAATCATTTTGGCTAAAGTTATCTGTAAATATAAAAACAAATTTGTATGATTTCTTTACATTGTTAATATTATTTACTCAACATATGTTTTCCCACATGTGGCCTCTTGGTTTTATTCATTCCCTTATTCATTGAATTAAACAAACATATATTTCAGTGACAACATTTATACGTTTGAGTTGTAGTCTCATTTACATGATTGAATCAGTGAAACACCAGGGAAGAAAAGGAGTCAGGTTCATATAATTTAAACATTGGAGACACCAACTCATATACTTAGGAGGTCAAACGGAGAACATAAAGTCATGGAGGAGAGACCCGGGTATAAATAAAAGAAAAATATCTCCCATGCGGTAACTAATCTCAACAGCTGTCTATCTGTGCTGACTTGTAGGTTAGTTCCTATTTTTTAAACTTAAAGTTTAAAAATGCACAGAAACTTAGAAGTTCACAGAACTTAAACATGTACAACCACTTATCTCATATGCCTACCTAGATACAGAATTTTTCTGTCACCCCGGCAAGAATTCTTGTGCAATTTCCAGATCAATTCCTTCCTCGGGCAGATAACTACTAGTCTGATCTCCATAGGTTAGTTTTCTTTCTTTAAATTCATATAAATGGAATCATAGAGTATGTGACCTTTTATGGCTGGGCTTTCTGTCATCTATATGTGCTTTAGATTTGACCACGTAGTTGTGTGCATCAGTAATGTTTCTCTTCACTGATGAGTATTATTCCATTGTATAAACCTATTACAATTTACACATTGTCTTTTTAAATGGACATTTACATTGTTCCCAGTATTTGGTTATTATAAATAAAAATACTGTAAACATTATTATCTTATGGGTGTATGTTTTTATTTTTCTTAAATATGAATAAATTGCTGAGTCAGAGGAAAAGCCTCTTTTCTAAAGTGGTTGAAACATTTTACACAAGCAGCAAATTCTTGCCCATATTTGAACCGCCAGACATTTTAATTTTAGCCATTCTAATTCATATGAAGTATAGCTTAAATTATATTTTGTGATGATTATGTTGAGCGATTTTTCATGTGCTCATTTCACACAATTTTTTTGTCCATTTTTACGTCAGTTGTTTCTGTTTTTATTATTGAGCTAGTAGTCTTTTTTATATTCTAGATCTAAGTCACTTGCTAGTTATACATTTTAAAGGTGTTTTCTCCCAGTATGTGACTTCCCTGTTCATTTCCCAATTACATCTTTTGATAACCAAAGTTTTAATTTTTAAAATTTTGATAAAATTCAACTTCTCAATTTTTTCTTTTACAGTTAGTATTTTAATTGTTCTGCCTAAAATACATATTTTAAATGAGTTTAGATATTCTTCCATGCTTCTTTTTAGAGGCTCTAAAGTTTTAACTTCTTGTGTTTAGGATTATGACTTATCTCAATTTTTTTTTTTTTTTTTTTCCAGTAGAGACGAGGTTTCTCCATGTAGATCAGGCTGGTCTCGAACTCCTGACCTCACCTCAGGTGATCTGCCCACCTTGGCCTCCCAAAGTGCTAGGATTACAGGCGTGAGTCACCGCACCTGGCCCCATCTCAATATTTTTTAAGTGTATGAAGTGGAAATAGCCAAAGTACATTTTTGTTTTCCCGTATATCTTTCCATTTTACCAGTACCATTTGTTGATAAAACTGTCTTTTCCCTCATTTAGTTGCATTTTTTACTTGGTTGAAAATTGGTCATACAAGTATTAATTTTTAAAATATTGTGCCAGACAAACAAAATGACAACATTTGGCTTAGTTTCACCAATATGTAGCTTTTGCTTTACAGAAAGGAAGGAGTAACTTGTCTCTACTAAATTTTTATTTGATATCAAGCATGATGTTAGTTACCTTATAAAATTTATCCTACTAATTTTAAAAATTTCATTTCTTTCATTGTATTAATTAAAATCATGTAAAACAGTTCGGCTGGTTGAATTTTTAAAAATCAGCTTTATTGAAATCTAATTGACATGTAATAAAATTTACCAATTTTATTTATGATTTTATGAGTTTTGACTGATCTAAACAGTCATATACTGTGTGTCACAATACTACTGTGATAGAGAAATTTTTTATTACCCCAAAAACTTTTTCTCATGTCCATTTGCAGTTACTCCCAGCCACCTCCCCAAAACAGTCAGCCACAGTCAACCACTAATCTTTTTGCTGTCAATATACTTTTGCTTTTAATAGAATTTCATGTAAATAAAATCATGCAGTGTGAAGTCTTTTTTGGTTGGCTTCTTTCACTTAGCATCATGTTTTTAATTCCCTCATGTTGTATTTATCAGTAGTTCATTCTATTTAATTGCTGAGTAGTATTACATAGTGTGTATATACCACAATTTGTCCAACATTGGTAAATTCTTTAGCCTGGAATATTATTAGAACCTATAATTTTCAATCTATTAACATAATTCAGTTGTTTTATGTCTACTTCACTGGAAATAAATTTGCTGTCAATTACAATAGACAACAGTAAATTCAGTTATATAAGAATGTGAGATGAGAGAATTCAAAATTTCAAACATCCACGCTGAGAATTTTAAAAACGTAACAGCTCAAAGAAGTGTTTGCCAACACTAAGAGAGTGATTACAATGACATACCTAGAGATAAACTGGGGGGTAAAGCAAAAGATTTTGTCTTACACATTTTAGATTATATAACATTATTTTTATTATTAATTATTTGCATTAGTTTCTCTAAAAAAAGACAGCTGTAATATGTGACAATGTTTCTCTGAGTTGATAGGGAAATGAATCAGTCATGATCAGGACTTGAAAAAAGAAAGTAGACATTGTAGGGGAATGTTATAATCTATAGAAGCAAATTCATAGGATGCTCAAGCAAAAGCAAGACTTAACTTGCATGAAAAAGAGAAGGAAAGGAAGAAGAAACAATAGTGTAAATAAAAAATAAATGTAGAGAAAGTAAAGTACAAATAACACTAATTTATTAGTAGTACTAATAATAACTAAAAAACTTGAAAACTCTATATATGGTTGTGAATAAGAAAATTCCCTAGCATTTATATATTCAGAAGTTATTATTTCTGTTTTGGGGCATTAGCCATGTAGAGAACATATACAAAATGCAATTGGTAGACATTCTACTACTCATGCAATAGTGTTTAGGAAGAAGTTTAAGATCAATTACTTTTTGGAGTGACAACATCAGTTTGGCAGTACAGGCGATCCCTCACTCGTATCTCCTCATAGCAGCAATAATTTGACAGCCAGCTATAGGCAAGCATATCTTTGAGGGAACTTTGGGATTCACACAGGAGGGTGCAAAATCCTATTGGAGCTCAAGACCAAGTAAAGCTGTTTTGACAGTACATACCCACGCCCAGGAAGCAGACTCACTGACGATGGTCTTAGTTTCAGACTCAGAAATGGCGCAATCCCCAGTGGACTCAGCTACAGCCCCATTTGGTCTTGGTCATGCTACAACAACCATCTTCCAAGGTACCTGGAGGAGTCACATCTATTCATGCCTCTGGTGACAGACCCACTAACCTCAGTCCTGGCTGTCACTCTTAAAAGGAGTTCTTACAACCCAGCTTTATCTCATTCCAGTCATTGTCCAGGACCACTACTGTCTGCCCAGGGATTCATCATGAGATGCTCTCATCCATGCTTCCAGAGTCTGGCCTGCAAACTTCAATCCTGGCTGTGGATCCTGAAGCATCCCTATGAATTGACTCCAGCCACTCTAATCCATAGTCCAGGGCACCAGACCTGCTTGCCCATGGATCTATCCAGTGATCCACGAAGAGCCCCAATCTAGAACCCAGAGGGAGCTACACCAAACCACACACCTGGTAACAGCCTTGTTATTTGTGGACCCTGAAGCATACCCTCATTCCAACATCCACACTGCTGACCAGGATCCTGGAGGCAGTTCCATTCTATCAGGGATCAGATAAGGTCCATGCTCATTCATGCTTCTAACAACAGGCCAGCGAACAGTGGATTTAATGGCAGGACTAAATGTGACCTGACTCCAATTCTGCTTGATAGAACCCTGGAGAAAACCAGTATAGACACTGAATAGAAGGGTTTACCTGCCAAAACTAATCTGTAAAGATTAGGGCAGGTGTTTACTTCTTCATATGCATAGACTAATATAAAGCTGCATGGATGACAATGAATCAGGCAAGCATGATACCATGAAAGGAAACTAATAAAGCTCCAGTAGCCAACATGAAAGAAATGAAGATCTAAGATTAATGAGATGCCTTAAAACAGATAGACAACTAAATGAAATTAGGAAGACAATGCATGGACAAAATTAAAATTTTAATCAAGTAATAGAAACCATAAAAAATAGAAATCCTGGAGCTGAAGAGTACAGTGACAGAACCGCAAAATTAAGTGGAAAGGTTACACAGTAGACTAAACCATGTGGAAGAAAGAATTAGTGAATTTGAAGACAGACCATTTTAAAGCAGCCAATTAGAGGAACAAAAGGAAAAAAGTGAAAAAAAGTAAGAGACCTATTGGACATGACCAAGCACACAAATATATGAATTATGGAAGTCTCAGAAGAAGAGAGGAGAGCAGAAAGTTTATTTAAGGAAATAATGCCTGAAAATTTCCCAAATCTTGGAAAAACCTGTGAACAGCTAGATTCATGAAGCTCAAAAGATCCCAAAGAAGATCAATTCAAAGAGAAATACTCTGAGAAACTGTCAAAAATCAAAGACAAAGAATCTTGAAAGCAGCAAAAGAAAAAAGACCTATCACATACAAAGGAAATCAGTAAGGCTATCAGTAAACTCCTCTGCAGAAACTTTGCATGAAAGGAGCGAGTGGAGTAATATATTCAATGTGCAGAAAGAAAATATAAACTGTTAATCAAGAATGCACCTTACAAACTAAATGTTATATGCTATCATTCCAAAAAATAAAACCACACAATGCCCCTTTTCTGTTCTACAAATTTTAGGAATACTAATTTGGCCTAAGTTCTTTGAGATGCTGTCACAAAACTGTCATCTTGAGACTTTATGAGAGAGATTTCTCGCATCAATCAAATGAATTTTTGCTTCCCCTGGCCTCTCTTTGGAGAGTAATGCTGTGCACATAAGTGTGTATGAGTGAAAATCTATAAGTATGCCTTTCAATTCATTTCTTATCAAAGGTTGAGTCGCTGAAGGGAGAAATGTGGGCAAATTTCTATAGTGACAATTTGTTCTTTCTTTAAATAGAATTTACTTTACTATCTTTTAAAAAAGAAGGTGGAGCTCAGAAAGTGATTTTGTGTATGTAGAGGTGATGCTAATAGGGGTTATCATGGGGCATAAAAAGAATGCTTAAGTTTAGAAACCTTGATAAGATTTAATAGATATTAATCTATAAAAATGAATTAAAAGTCTTGTAAATTTCAGTAAATCTTCTTTCACCTTGTCACTCTTAATCCAACGACAATACATTATCTTATTCATCTTATTTTCGTATTTTGATGTTACACACTAAGGCAACTAAGAAAGGAAGGATGGTAGAAAGGAATGACGAAAAGCCAGATTTTAATTTTCTATTAGCAGGATTTTTCATGCTTTAATTTCCAACTGATTTTGTAACATCTAATTTAGTTTACGGTGATCATCAATATTCAAAATACACTTTTGGTTTTCTTTTAACTCCATAAAGAACTAGTAGTTAAGTTTCACTGTGCACAAGATAGAACTACTGTATTCCACTTTTGTTATCTAGTGATAAGTGACAAAGTGTGAACTTTCTTTGGTATAAAAAGGCCTCTGTCTATAAATGTGCATCTACTCATCTAATAGTGTTACACTTGAAATGCTTAAAAAATATAATTTTGTTTGAATTAGAAAAGAACAATCTTTTTAACGTTATGCATATACTATGCAGGATAAGTTAATTATATTATAATTTAACTTATTATAATTATATTAACTTACCTTGGATAGCATATGTATAATATTAAAAATGATAACAAAATTCTCCATTTTTGTGGTAAGAATGTTGTATCTTTTTCAATTATGACAAAATACATATAACATAAAGTTTATTGTGTTAACCATTTTTAAGTATACAGTTGAAAAGTGCTAAGGATAATTCAAACTGTTATGCAACCAATTTTAACTTTTTTATCATGCAAAATTGAAACTCTATCCCCACTAAAGAACTCCCATTTTCTCTTCTTCATACCCCCAGCAACCACTATTTTACTTTCTATGAGTTTGACTACTTTACATACTTTTTATCAGTGAAATCATACATTATTTGTGACTGGTTTATTTCACTTAGTATAATGTCTCAAAGGTTCATCCATGTTGTATCAGAATTACCTTTCTTTTGAAAAACTGAATAATATCCTATTGTATGTGTATACCACAATTTGTGTATCTATTCATCTATTGGTGGGCACTGGAGTTGCTTCCACCTTGTGCCTATTTTGAGTCATGCTGCTATCAACATGTGTATGCATCTATTGTTTTCCATTAAGCTAAGATATGAGACTTAGCAATTGCATAAGCTCCAAAATTTTAAACTTAAATATATTTTTACGTTGTAATAATAGAACTGAACATTTTGCTTTTGCCTTTCTCCCTTTCTGCTCTAAAAGATTTCAATTATCATGATGTGGAAAAAGATCTCCTATTCAGAAAAGTCTTGTATTATGAAAGATAACATGAATTTCAGGACCATTTGAAAAACTTTACATCCTAAAATAAGCCAGGATTCTGTTTCGTTTTAATCTAAGGCTAAAACTTCTGCTTTTTATTCAGATTTATCCACACAACATTCCATCAGAATTTTCTACTGTCTTACAATAATTTGAATCATATATAAAGCCTTCTTTGTTCTGGAATGTGAATTGTTCTAAAAGTTGAACTCTTTTGCATTTTTACATATTTTATTATTGCAAGTAAAACTCCACTCACTTTTTAAAATATTGTCTATGAGATTTATATTTTGACAATTTACATTGTGGGGGTCCCAGTGCAATATTCACATAAAACACACAACATAGTTAAGTAAAAGAGAATATTTTATAAACCTCTTATGCCAGTCCTGCCTCCCTTGGTTCCAAGCATGATAAGAGTTAGTGTTGCCATGCAGAAAACAATTTTTACTTCCATTGAGCCAGTTTCATGGTCATTTGGTGTCCAGGATAGATTTGCTTAAGGCCAATCCGAGTGATTTCTGCCTTAATGGATGCCTGGTCCTCTCTGGTTATGGGAAGGACAGAGAAGTTGGTGCCCATCTATGCTGTTTTGGTGTTCACAAGATTCTGATATATTTCCTGTAACCGAAATACATCTTCAAAACTGCATCACGAGGGCAGACATTTTATAAAGATCATGGCCCAGTGTCTATTGCATAAGTGAAAAAGTTGCCCATATCATGTCCAGCATCCCTGATATGATTTTTATTTCACTGTAAAAGTAATTCTTAACTTGTCTGCTTTCACCTTGCCTGCAGAAGTTGTTTGCATATGTGTTTGTGGCTGTATTAACTTTTGACTCATGGTTGAATTGCCAGATGATACCAGATCTCTCCCTGCACTTTATAAAAGAAACATTATTAAATACAATAAATGACTTATTTGTTATCATTATGCCCTTGAATGTATGCACAATTTTCTCAGGGAGTCTCTCTTAGGGATTTATTAGGCATACAAACTCTCTCATATGTGTACACTGTAAGGATATGCAATTCAAAATAAGTAATTAAAAAACAGATGCACTATCAAAAAAATACATGTGTACAAATGTTTAAATATTTAAAACTGGGTTTGCAGGACTTGAACGTGAAAGATTTCTGCTATAAAACTAAGCAATGTCCGGCGTGTATAACATTTGGGATCAGCCTCAATGTATGTTTTAAATCTTGACTACTCAGATATCAGACAGGCACTTGTCCTTTCACATCGGCTTTGTCCAGCAACTTTATTACCTCTCATTATTGTCACTGAGCTATATGAAACACTGAAACGGTCAAAGAGCGCTTTTATTCTCACTTTTAAAATAGAAAGTAGGTGACTTCCACAGAAATATACAAATGGGTAGAGTCAATATATGATTAAAAGCTTTATGTTTTGATAACAAAGTATTACATTTTAGATTTGATTTAGTTTGACCCATGATCTGACAGGGCTACAGAAAAGGGCATATAAGAAACAAAGATAATTATGTTTTGTCCATCAACTCTTTCCTTCAGTCATTTATGGGGACTAAGATTCCTTCCCAGTTCTCAGCCCTTGAGAAAAGGAGTTATAATCTTCAGAAAAAGGCCACCTCTAACCTGCCGAAGAGTTCGGTAATATTCTTCTGTTGTAGAATATGACGTATTCACTGAGCAAAAGGGATTTATATACACTTGTATATCTCTGCAATAGATTAATACATTAATGTAGTCACTCAAATTTTAAAAAGCCCTATTGTAAAAATGGGTATTCATATATATCTAAGATAAAGGAGCAAAAGAAATATATTTTAGAGAATTTCTTAGAGACAGAAGAAAAATATCTGCTTTTTAAGAAGAAAAAATTCTGTCACAGAAGCTGCTACCTTAAAAAAACTTAACTGTGATAACAATGATTGATTATTACTTAAGAAACAAACAAGAAAAAATTAAAAAAGTAGCAACTAATAGTCATAAAATGCCACAAGTAAAATAAACATTTTAATATATTGTAAAATAAACATAAAAATAATTATACAAATCCAAGTTCATGTACCATTCCCAATTAAGGAAAATCCTTAAACAATATGAATCAGTTTAATAATTTTTTGTAAAAATAGCTGTATGTTTTCTCTGTGATCTTTGATCCTACCACTGTGCAATATTATGCAAATGCCACATCTTCTTTTACATTTGGTTTGTGTTTCTTTTTTTTTCATTTCCTTGAACTTCCTAAATTTTCCTCACTGCTTTTATAAATCCTATAAATGATCAAACTACTTAAATTCATGGGAATGTACAAATATTTATTTAAATAAATTGAATTACAATAAGATGTTTTTTTTTTTTTTTGCTTTCTATATTTATTTTTTTAAAAAATTCCACAATGGGTAAGAGAACAATCATCAAGGATGTAGGTGCCAGACACAGGGCAGAAGGTAGCTAGAAAAGTATGCCTTAGAGAAGTTATGGATCTAGCCTCATTCCCACCTTGTTTTAATACTGTACCTAATATAAATAGCTAAGTTTTCCATTGTTCTAGATTCCTTTGCCCCATCTACAAATATAGCACAGCCAGCGTGACTTGCAGGGCCTCAGTTGAAGGACCCCATGTACACACAGGACAGCATAGCAGTACTAGGCTAACTAGAAGGATCTCATCCCCATATGTGGTCTCATTTCAAGTCTATGGATGACTACCTTCATTGTTGTGTGCGAGATGGTTTCACCCCTTGAAAATATAGCCACTTCAGCATAAAATAGTTAAATCTTTATAATGACCAACTCATCCTACCTCCTTTTACATGCAGCCGAAAAATGACAGGCTAGAGACATAGAACACTGTGAAATTTATACTGTTAGAATCACTGTCCATTAAATGATCACTAGCTAATGGTCACTACATTTACAAATTAAGGAAATTATGTATAGAATACTGCAAAAACACAGTAAAAAGACTGAAGTTTGCCCATTTCTGCTCAGGAAGTCTCTTCGCTCCTAAGCTTCATATGTTGTCCTTCTGGCTTCAAAATTTCTGCTATTATTACTGTTTTTCCTCCTTTTGATCTTCCTTTTGTTTCCCAGTTCCAGAACTTCCAGAGCTTTCTCACTCAGATGCCATCTTTTTGTATGCCATTTCGAAGAGCTTCAATGATGCCTGCTGAAGAGCGGTTGCTGCCTGTGTAATGTTTTCTCCTGTTTCACTGTCTTTTCTAGCTAGGAGCTCCCTCATTTTGGAAATCTCTTCTTTCAGCTTGTTGCACTCATCAGCAGGCAATTTGTCCTTGAATTCTTCCATTTTGGTTTCTGTGTCTTGAATGATTCCTTCAGTCATAATAACTGCTTCAGCTTGTTCCTTCTTTCGCTGATCTTCCTCAGCATATTTCTCTGCATTTTTAACCATATTTTCAATATCATATTTGCTTACCCACCAGAAGACTGGATTACAATCTGCTGCTCACGTCCTGTGCCTTTATCTTTAGCAGAAACATGTGTGATCCCATTGGCATCAATGTCAAATGTAACTTCAATCTGAAGAACTCTACGAGGGGCTGGTGGAATTCCAATCAAAGTAAACTGTCCAAGGAGTTTGTTGTCTCCAGTCATCTCTCGCTCACCCTGACACGCTAATTTCCACTTGCGTCTGACCATCAGTGGCAGTAGAAAACACCGGGCTCTTCTTGGTTGGAATAGTGGTATTCCTATTAATAAGTTTGGTAAAGACAACTCCTAGAGTTTCAATACCCAGACACAGGGGAATGACATCAAGGAGCAGCACATCCGTGACATTGCCAACCAATACACCTCCCTGAATGGCAGCTCCAATGGCCACAGTCTCATCAGGATTGACAGCTTTACTTGGGGCTCTGCCAAAAAGATCCTGCACAGTCTGCTGAACCTTGGACATCCTAGTCATGCCACCCACAAGAACCACTTCTCCTACATCACTCTTGCTGACTTCTGCATCTTGCATAGCTTTTTGGCATGGAGCTATTGTCCTCTTGATTAGATCAGTGACAATCCCTTCATATTCAGGTCAACTTCATATTCAAATGCTTGGGTCCAGAAGAATCCATTGTAAGATAGTGCAAATTGATGTCAGTCTGCCTTTTCAGCAGCTTCCCGTACCCTCTGAAGTGCCATGTTGTCTTTGGTCAAATCAACCCATCTCTCTCTCTTGAACTCCTTCACAATGTGCAAGGCCTGGTTAGTCTTCCCCGCCTAAGTGTCCCCATTTGTGGATTTCACCTCGAATACTCTTTCTGAATTTCCAGGATAGAAATATCAAAAGTTCCACCACCTAAATCATATACAGCAACGACTTTGTCTTCTGATTTGTCTAGACCATAGGCAAGAGCAGCAGCTGTGGGCTCGTTAACCACCTGAAGCACATTCAGTTCAGATATCTGGCCAGCATCTTTAGTGGCTGTCTCTGCGAGTCATTGAAATAAGCTGGGACTGTGATCACAGCATTTTTGCTGTGTGCCCCAAGTAATTCTCTGCAGTCTCTTCCACCTTCATCAACACAAATACTCCAATCTGACTTGGAGAATACAGTTTCCCATGAGCCTCAACCCAGGCATCACCATTGGAGGCACGGACACTTTTAAAGGGAACATTTTTAATGTCTTTCTGTACTACAGGATCATCATATTGCCGGCCAATGAGACTCTTGGTAGCATAAAATGTATTCTTTGGGTTGGTGACAGCCTGTCGCTTGGCCGGCATTCCAACAAGTCGCTCACCATCTGCTGTAAAGGCCACAGCTGAAGGGGTGATTCTGGCACCTTCGGCATTCTCCAGCACCTTTGCTTGTTTACCTTCCATAACTGCCGTGCAGGAGTTGGTAGTACCCAAATCAATACCAACAACTGCTCCCTTGATTGCTTCTGATGCATAATCCCGCCTTGAAACAATTGCAAAAGCCTCATGACTAAGGCCATTCCAGCCATCCTGGTGGCTGGCGGCCCGAAGGCCCCGGGAGGCTGCGCTCCAGGAGACCAGCTGCTGCAACTCCGCGGAAGCTTATGCTGGTGGAGATGGAGGAGTACCACGCAACAAATAGGCGCTCAGGCGGCCGGGAGCTGCGGGGTGCGGTGGTGGCAGCCCTTCTGGAAACCTACAATAAGATTTTTTTTTAAAGTATCCGTCATTGTAAACCTCAGACAATGTTCACTTAAGTCTTTTTCTGCTTTAGCTAACTGGGTAAAAATTTAAATGTCATTTTTTCAAAAAATGTTTGATCTATACATTAATTTTCTCGTTTGATAGTTTTAACTTACATTATAGTGTGAATATAATTAATTAACTTCAAGACCTTGAACTAATAAAAGATTGAGTTAATGCATGAGAATTAAGACGCTTAAAATTAGAAAAGAAAAAAAAAAAAGAGAATGAGAGCAATCTAGGTCACCAAGCATGGTTTTAACTCATATATCCATGTTTTATAAAATATTTTTGCTATTTATAAAACTATTGTCAACTAAGAAAACTCTAGCTTTAATGTGGTAGATATATTTCTGCTGACAAGATTTGCATATTTGCGCTTATGTGTTGCATGTACATTTCAACACAAATATAGACTATTATTATTCAACAAAGTTTATGAATGATAAAAAGGAAAACTCAATAGTTTGGAAGACAACTGGTCTCAGTCTGGTGTTGACAGGCAGTGGCAGAAAGGCACCCCAGGCCTACTTATTTATCCAGATAGTACATATTCTTTTAATTGTCAGGCACTGTTACTTCCCAACAGACTATTAACCTTTTTGGTTTTGTTATTGTTAACAAAAGTTTCATGCTTTTGAAAATAGCTAGAATTCTTGAACATTATTACTTGCTACTATGTTTCTTTTGAGTATTCTCATGCTAAACAAGGACTGGAGTCATTTCTTGTTATGCTGTGGATGCTTATGACTTACATTCATAGCTTTACATAACATGGGCTGTCAGGCCTCAAATTCAGAATAATATAACTGTTTTTTGTTTTTTGTTTTTTTACATACAATTTTTTGGAGATTACCTTTTGGTCATTGGATAACACCAAGTTTTACTCTCTCAGCTTCAAAAGTAACGGAGGTCATATGTAACTAGATATGTTTGGTATTTCTCATTTTTATTAGTTCACTACTGTTATGAGCTGTCTTTTCATTTAGCCACAATATGGGAAAGTCTGCTGTAATGTTTATTTGATTTAACTAGATGGGCATCTCTTTCCCCAAGGATGCCCAGATAGCGAGTAAAACATTATTTCTGGGTGCTTGCCTGTGAGGGGGTTTCTGGAAGAGATCAGTATTTGGTAGACTGAGTAAAGATGATCACTCTCCCAAAATGTCGATGGGCGTTGTTCAATCCATTGAGGTCCTGAATAGAACAAAAAAGTGGAAGAAGGGTGAAATTGCTCTCCTGTGGAGCTGAGACATCCAACTTCTTTTGCCTTCAGACATCAATGATTCTAGTTCTTGGGCCTTTGGACTTGGACTGGGACTTACACCAATGGCTACCCTTGTTCTCAGGCCTCTGGGCTTGGATTGGCTCTATACCACTAGCATTCTTGGGCTTTCACCCTGCAGGTGGTAGATTGTGGGACTTTTCAGCCTCTCCTATGTTATCACATCACAATCCCTCATAATAAATATCTTATTTCCTATCTATCTGTCTATCTTATTGGTTCTGTTTGTTTCAAGACCCTGACTGATACGTCTGTCAAATCAAATAAAGGAGTTAAACGTTCCCTAGGTCTATTGTGTAAATGTAAAATCTTATTCAAATGAGTAAACTTCAATGTATTTTTCAGGATGAATGGATGCATACACATTTTCATGTGCAAAGATTGGCATAATAATTTTCATTAAGTTGATATTATAGAATATATTGTTTCTTGGTTTAAAAATACCTTTGTTGATTGATTGATGGCATTTGTGAAACACAGTTTACCGGATGATTCAGAAGGCATGAGAAGTTTGTTGATGTCTTCACTACCCATAATATGTTACTGCCTTCGGGGTAATCAGTAACTAAAAGTATGTTAAATAGTTTATTATTATAATATCCCCAAACAGGATTTTATAATCCTCCATTCTTATGTTGTTCATTACTATAATAAATTAACCAGAACTATTTAGTTTTGAAGAATGATAGCCACAATAAAAGACTGTGTCATGTGCTCTTGACAACTTATACTTCACATACCATCTTACAAGTACAGGATTCCCAGTGGGGAAGATGGCACTGCCCTGAGCACCCACCATTAGTCTGTTCTGAGGCAGAGTCAGCATTTTCAGCACTCTTAGTCCAGATGATGTCTTCAAAACGGTATACTACTAACCTAAGATCAATCAAACAAGAAGCAATTATATAGAAAACATAAAATGAGTGTGGGAAAACCTGTGTGATTTTTCTTTTTACAGTATTATTGGCCCTGTTTTTAAAATTCTATTTTCTGATAGGTGTATGATAAAATTTTCTCCTTTATCTGTTAGTCTCACTATAATTGGTTGTACTTATATGAAGTGAAATGAAGCATTTTTTTAAATGATATTTTAATTTAAATGACCCTTGGGAATTCAGGAAAACTATTCTAATATTGGAATATTAAAGATTCTAGAAGGTTCTAAATATACAGTAAAAAGTCATGCTTAACTAAAAAATTTCCACACACCTATGCTTCAGAATCTACATTGTTTAACATCTATTAACATCTCTCAGAACTCTAAGGTTCTCAAAACATAACAGGAAAATATTGCAGTAGGTTTCATCTATCCTTAGATTTTTAGAAATGTTTCCTCCAACATGTATTAGTCCTTAACAAATTTCTTTTTATTTGACTTTTTCAAAAGACTTGAAAGGGAGGGGAAGTCCTCAGCTTCAACTCCCTATGTATTAGTAGAGAATTGCTATAAATAATTATAAATTATTGATGGACCCAAATTGCTGATCAGTCCATTTTAAACTACAAATGTGCTATAGTTTGGCTTGAGTCACTTAAAAGAAATATTAAGTTAGCACTGAAGAATCAGGAGATTTTGATTTCTGGCACAACCTGATAAACTGAAACATCTGCCAGTGTTAGGAATGCCTTCCTTCATGGCAACACTCGGCTATAGCTAAGTAGTGTTGCTGCATGTAGGAGGGGACATACCAGAAGCAACTCCTGCTGTTGCACTTACATTTTCAGCCTAGCTCCTGTAAGCATGTTGGTTTATAATCACTAATTGTATAGTAATTGGTCTTAGTCCCTTCTCAATAAATGGAAAAGATTTAAACAGAAAATATACAAAACTAAAGCTTATAGCCTCTGTAGAGATAAATCAATAATAACACAGAGAGTTTCATCTTACTAGAAAATGAACAGTATTAAAAATGTCTCAGAGTAAAACTAAGATGCCCATTTTAATCAATCAAAACAAAGTATATATAAAGAGACTATCAGAACATTGTAAGGAAAAACTAGCAGCACTTCAAAGTAAAGAAATACTCTCTTTATGTCCACATAAGTTTTTCAGAAAGTAGGATAAAAACTCATGCTCATTTTTCTTCATTTAATAGACATTTTTACACAGCTCTTACAAGTTAGAGACTATGTATTGGAAACCACTTGACGACTGCATTATGAAAGTACTTGATTGGGTGTATTTGGAGGGGGTGAGAAGAAAAAGTGAAAACTGGTAAGGTAGCAGCATACTTTATATCAAAAACAGTCACTTTCAGCCACAAATCACAGATAGAAAAAAATCACCTATCAAAATATATAGGGAGCCAAGAATTAAAAGAAATCGTAAAATTCTGTGAATGAGTATAGAGCTAAAATTGGTCATAGCCTAGAGTTATTCTTTTTTCACTGAAACAGAATTTTAACTTTTGACTATTTTTTTCCCAAATAAATAGTAGAAAAGATAATTTGCAGATAAACATTTCAATCATTTCTGTATGCAGAATAAGTTTTGAGAATCCCAGCTACGACTTGACATATTAATTTTGTTAGAGTTCAGTTTCCTCATTGAAAATAAATCATTAAATTTCTAATTTGGTGGTTTCTTTCATCCAAAATACAGTAACTAGACATTAAGATTCTGAGAAAATTTATTGTAAAAATGTTTTAAAAAGAAAAAATATTGTGATATAGAGGTAGAATTATTTCTAATTGAAATATTTTTTCAAAGTATTCCATAAGCACTGGGCTACCTAAATACATTTTGAAGAATTTAAAGACTATTCTAAACGTTTTTGAGTACTTCAGCAACTGAATGAGTAGTTAGTCCTTTCTCTCACTTTAATCAAACATTTTCAGTATGAATTCATTCACTCAATTCTAAGGGCCATATCCTTTGAAATTATTCATAAATCTTCTATGCCCTACTGTACAGAAATGTAAAATTTAACAACACTTTTTAAAGTCTTGAATTATACTATCCTGAATTTTTAATAGAACTCTAGATTGAATATGACATCCAGGATCCTTTGGAAACTATTAAAAATTTGCAAAACACATTTTGGATGAGACTTTCTGAAGTGTTAACACATATGCATTTTTAGACACTCTAATTTATTTTTCAAATAAAATATTCGTTACTTTTTTAGAAATAAGCCTGTAATCTTTAGTAAAATTTTTCTCTATTGGTAATATACTCTATAACCTTGAACAAATTATTTACTTGACTAAGTTTTCAATTAACCGCATAGATAATTAAGATGATGAGTTTTCGAGCTTTTTAAAGGCTGAAATTAATTATATATCAAAGTTTCAGTAACATACATTTTAAACTTCTTATTTTGAAGTAATTTTAAATCTCAAATATAGTAGAGTTTCTACATACTCTTCACTCAAATTCCTTTAATTTTAATATTCTACATTGCTATAATATATTTATCAAAGCTAAGAAATTAATGTAATTGTAATATTATTAATTCAAACTTCAACTTGGATTGAATTTCACCATTTTTACTAATGCCCTTTTTCCATTTCAGTATCTAATCCGGGATACCAAGTTGCATTTAGTTGCCATCTCTCCTTAGTCTCTTTCAATGTATGACAATTTTTTAGTCTGTCTTTCATGACTTTGACACTTTTGCAGATACTAGTTAAATGTCCCTCAGTTTGGATATGTCTGATATTTTCTAATAAATTGATGAAGGTTTTGAATTTGGGGAAGGAATACCTCAGTTGCTCTGTACCCTTCTCATTGCATCATTTTGGGATAATGTGACATCAACAAGACTTATCAATGGTGATGTTTACCTTGGTCACGGGTTAAGGTGGGTGTTTGTCAGATTCTCCTACTCTAAAGTTTCTGTTTTTCTCTTTTTGTGCTCCATGTACTAGAAACAAGTCACTAAGTCCAGCCCAAACTAAAGTAAATGAGAATTCAGCTATACTTCCTGGAAGAAACGATATCAAATAACTTGTGGACAAACAGTAAAATCACACTATACTTAATAAATTTGTGGGAGAAATTTTGGGGTTATGCAAAGATCTTGTTCTCCTTAATTTTTACCTATAATTTTAGCATTCATCAATGAAACTTGCCTAATGCAATTAATTCTACATAGATTAATTGAAATTCTTCATGAGAAAGATTTCTTTCTTCTCTCCTATTTTAAATTTATTCACAATGTAATTTTTTAATATTTTATATTAGTATGGCTTCATGGAGATTTATTTTGTTTTTGCATTTTAATCTAATATTATCATTATTATTTAAGCTATTCCAACTCTTGTTATTGGAGCCTCTTCATATTGGCTTCTGAGTCACTTTGACATGACCCATCACTGCTTCTTGTGTGTGTGTGTGTGTGTGTGCATGTGTGTGTATGTGTGTTTCACTACAAGATGATACTCTAGGCTTATATTGTCTGTGCGTCAGTCTTAGAATAAGCTATTTTTCCATGGAACTCTAGTTTATTTTATTAGGCAATGATATTTGTATTAGTTATGGCTTGAAAACAATGGAAATTTATGCTTTCACAGTTCAAGAGGTCAGAAGTCCAAAATCAAGATGTCAGCAGGGTTGATTTCTTCAGGAGGCTCTGAGGAGAATCTGTCCCACACCACCCTCCTAGCTTCTGGTGATTCCTGGAAATCCTTGGAATTTGTTAGTTTGTAGCTGCATCACTCCAATCTCTACCTCCGTCATCACATGGGCCTTCTTCCTTCTGTGTCTCTCTGTGTCTTCTCCTGTTCTATTTTAAATTTAAATTTAATTTAATTTATGTATTTATTTATTTTTGAGATGGAGTTTTGCTCTTGTCGCCCAAGCTGAAGTGCAGCGGCGCGATCTCGGCTCACTGCAACCTTCGCCTCCCAGGTTCAAGCGATTCTCCTGCCTCAGCCTTCAAAGAGTAGCTGGGACTACGGGCTTGCGTCACTCCCAGCTAACGTTTTTGTATTTTTAGTAAAGATGGGGTTTCACCATGTTAGCAAAGATGTTCTCAATCTCCTGATCTTGTGATCAGCCCACCTCAGCCTCCCAAAGTGCTGGGATTACAGGCGTGAGCCATCGCGGGGCCTTCGCCCGTTCTTATAACGATACCACTCATTGGATTTATAGCCCACCTTAATCCAGTGTAATCTCGTTTTAACAATAACATCTGCAAAGGCCTTTTTGCTAGACAAGATCACATCGCTGAGGTTCCGTTCACTGCAATTTTTAAGTCAACATATTGGCACTGCATTTCTAAACCAAAAATTAAAGTGTATATACTTATAATTAAAACATATAAATAAGAATGTGCCATTTAAAAAAAATGTTAAAATCTGCTTGTAATTATATTTCTTTACCCTTTTGTTCTACATTGCATTTCCAAGTCAAGAAATGTACTTAGACATAATACTATATTCTACAGATTTTAAGGCACATTGAATGTTTCAATTTTCAATGTGTATATTTCAAAATATCTTTATGAAAATCAAATCTTATGTTCCAGGTAATGATGGTACTATTAAAAAAAAAGTCTGTTTTCAGTCTTTCACATAGACCATAGAAAAGCAAAACCTATAAAATTTACATTACTTCCATTTTGCTTAAAGTTATTTAAATTTTAATTTGCTTAAATTGTGAAATATTTAAATATACAGCAATGGTATACCATAGTAGACTCTCTGTATCCCCCACCTACATTTAACACATGGTTTGGTCCCTTACAATGCTAATTTTTAAAAAGAAAGTAAGTCATTCTAAAAAGAACTAAAATATTACAATAAAATTGAAGGCCCTCTTTTTATCATGTATGTCCAAATTTATATCTGTAATCATATAATCACAAACACAGCATTAATTAGTATGTTTCTCATATTTATGTTAATGACATTATGCTATACATATTCCTTTTTAATTTGCTTTTACTCTTTTTTTTCAAGATTTATGTATGCTAATACTATAGATATAGTGTTTTAATAACTTCATATTATGTAATTTTCTGGATATTAGAAAAATATAGTATAATTGACTATTAATTCATTTCTCTATTACTCAAAATTTAGGTTGTTTCATTTTTTAATATTAAAATATTCTTCACTTGCTATTTATGCACAGAGAATTGCTAATTCTTAGTGTATGTGGTTGCCTAGCTCTGGTGGATACTGTTAAATTGTTCTTGAAAGTGGTTATTTTTGTACATATGCCTATTAGTAGTGTAGGCAAGGCTCTGCTTCTCCAAGTCCATGCCCATTGAGTATTATCATATACATGTTTATTTGCATTTTTGTCAATTTTATAGGTATGAAATTATATCTCATGCTTTAATAAACACTTCTTTAATTTCTAGTAATATTGAGTTTATAAAATGTTTATTAGCAATTAAGATTTTTCTTGTGTGATTTGTCCAAATTCTTGATCTATTTTATTAATTTTTTTGTTATGACATACCAACTTTTTATGCATTCAGACACTAAATCTTGGTTAGTTATAGGCAATGCAGGTATAATTTTGCAGCGTATAGTTTATGGTTTAACTATATATATATATATATAGAGAGAGAGAGTTTGTTATACAGATATATTAAACATCAATGTAGTAAAATTAATCATACTTTTATTTGTTGTTGGTGGTGGGGGTGTATTACTGAAGAAATTCTTTTTCTTATTATTATAGCTATTATTTTAAATTAGATATTTTTCCATATAAGGTAAAGTACTCATTTGTGGTTTTTTGTTTTTTTGTTTTTTTCATTTGAATAGGCAATGTTTAGGAGATTATGTGTTGAATAATCTGTCACCTCTTCAGTAATGTAGTTGTAAGACCGTCACCTTTGGTATATTCTGAACAACCATATCAGTACAGAGCTGCTTCTGAGCTACCTCTTTACATCCATTTCTCTATTTGCCTTTTCCTGTGCCAAAATTATAATATATTAATTTCAACTTATTTGGTAAGTAAAGTCTGCTTTTCTGTAGTATATGGGCAGTATAAAGTATTGGTGTATATGTGATATTTACAGCTAACATCGCCAAGTTCAAATCCCAGTTCTATCCTCTGTTCACAATATGACAGTGGCAAGTTACTTAAACTCTCAATTTCTTCTTGTGCACATGAAGATTTTAATGATTTTTATATCATGGTGTTCATTCAAAAGTTAAATGTGCTCATTTATGTAAATCATTATGGCTAGCAAATAGTACTCAATAATTAGCTATTACTAAAAGTTGTCTTCACTTTTCTTGGTCTTTTACTCTTTATGAATTTTATAATCAGCATTTTGCATAATTTCTTAAACCTTACACAAATTTTTACTGAAATCACACTAAATTTATAGAATAGTTTATATTCTCTAGTTGATTCTACAGATCAGCTTTGTTTGGGCAGCATTAATTCCTAACAGTAAGTTATGATAGGGAGAATAGTAGTCCTGATAAACAGTACTTTATGGAGTAGTTTTGCAAAACTTTATTACTATAAAGTAATTTTAGAAACTTGTAGACTTTTTTGTTTGCTTTTTTGTTTTTTTGGGGGGGGTGGGGTGGGTTGTTTTGTTTAGATGGAGCGGTTACTTAACAAATAGGTAAAGTAAGTCCTTTATGTTACAAATAAGTAACTTGAGGACCAGAAGAACTGTGACTTGGTCAGTGAGTGACAAGTGGTCTTGAGCAGTACTCAAACTCACAACTGAAGTTTTCTTCCTGTGTACACTAAAATAGATTTTATCAAAAGTAGATTATTTGTTCTTAGGGTATTAAAATTTAATGAGACATATTAATGTTAAATCTCTACAGAACATTGTTTAGTTTAGTTTTAATGACTTTGACATTACATGTATTTTAAAGTGCCTCCAGGTTGATAGGAACATAAATTGATTCTTTGAAAAACATTAAAAAGCTAATTAATAGAGATTCCTGATGTGAAAAATAGTATATAAAATCAGTTTTACTGTGTTTTGATACCTAACTCAAAAACTCCTGATTCCTTCTCTCATATGATCTCTTTTCCTCCAAAGCCTATTAAACACTCAACTACTCTGTAAATAGAGGTTAGGAGATATTGATTAGCTCTGTCTAGTGACTGATATAGAATCAGGCTTGCACACTGCTCAGCAAGTCCTTTCGAGTGGTGGCTGTGGGGAGGATCCTGAGTATACTGATGAGGTTATTCCTGAAAACATCTATTTCCCGAGTCATACCCACCTTACAGTGAAAATTGTATTTGACTGCAATTCATCTTTCAAAATTCTGCTTTGCTGTCATCTCTTCTGTGAAGGTTTTTCTGACATCGGCCAAAGGAAAAGGCTAAAATGTTTTATTCATAGCTACATCCTCAAAGAAAAAAAGAATGTATTATAATTGGATAAAAGGCTACCAGATAATTTTTTTTTAAATGTAGTACAAAGACAATGCATTTGAAACTATGGCTTGCAAACCACAAACAAAAATCCTGGTGATTAGATTAAGGGAGGAAAATTGCTACTTATTTCCTCAAGTACTTCTGCTGAATTTTTAAGCAGGCAGATTCTTGAGTCACTGTCTTGTTGAAAAGGGTCTTACAGAAAAAAGGGTGATTCTGCATTCGCTGTTTACTCATTTGTTCATTTTGCAGCAATTTACACTAGGACTTGTGATTGCTCATTCTTTTTAGAATGCATCAGCCTGGTGCAAAGGCTAACCAGTGCCTCGGGGCTCCGGCCCCATGGTAGTGTCTAGAGGTGAGTGCCTGTGACTTCCAAAGTGGGTGTGCGTTACAGTGCACTCTTTTAGCTTTGTCATCCACAGATGGCTTAAGTGTTAACCAGCTCAGTGACCTCTTGGTACCCAAATCCTAGTCTTGCATCCAGGAAGAATCAGGTTGCACATGGACTTGAAGGAAGAAAGCAGGGCTTTTATTAAGTGGTGGAGGTGGCTCTCAACAGGATGGATGGAGAGCTGGAAGTGGGATGCAGTGAGAAGATATCTTCCCCTGGAATTTGGCCGTCCAGTGTCCGATCTCCTTTCCAATTGCTCCAGCTGAACTCTCTGAGTTCAGACATTCCTCTTCTCTCCTTCTCTGCTGCACCATTCTGCCATTCTTCTGCTCCTCTGGTCATTTCCTCATCTGTCTCTGGAGCCTGGGGCCTGGGGCTTATATGGGTACAGGGTAGAGGGGCATAGCAGGCCAGAAGGCAAATTTTGGGTGTGAAAACAGGAATACCTGTTCCCATTTAGGGCTGTGAGTTTCCAGGCTTGAGGATGCAGCCTTTGCCAGGGAACCTCCCTCTTCTACCCAGTATTTCCATGTCTCCGGTCTGTATCAGCATCTCCTGATTTCTTCCCATATTCAGGAACACAAACTCTTCTTTCTGTAAGAGCAGAAAATACTTATATCTTCCTAGAATTGTGTTCTATTCTTTCTGAAGAAAAGGAAAAAATAAACCAAAAGTGTGTTTTCTTATGTAAACATTTTAGATGTTTATACTTCTTACCAGATCACATTTACTTTTATATCAAACCAGTGAAATAGGTATTGTTTCTCTACTTTACAGCATAGAACATCTAAGTAACTTGTTCAATGTTACACAGCTATTAAGGATTGAGCAAATGAAGTTCAGATGTGACTTATTGCTAATTATACACTTGTAGACATTACTGATTGTAACCATATATTTTGACAAATAAACAGTCTGGAGGCATAAGACATGAAATACTAAATGTTGCAGGAAAGATTGTTTTTGTTTTGTTTTTTAATATACAGAATTGACTTCTTTAGCATGATGAGATCACACTTATGTTTTCGATGAGGGAAATAAAAAATAAGCACAATACAGTGTCACTTGGGTAGCTGTTACTTATATGGATGTGGTGGACAGTTCATAGAAATGATTGTGAGTCAGTGTTGACTCACAACATTAAAGAATTTTTATGCAATACATAATTATTTTAATCTGATCCTCTAAAATAGCTTGAAGGATTTTATTTCCATACAGCGAAATTCACTTTTAAACTGACAATAAGCATGAATCATTTCATTTCACCAGTTAATTAGTTTAGTAACAAGCTACTGAAAATAGAAGCTTTGAAGTAGTCTTTCAATCATATCTATCTGAGTCGACTCACTGCAACCTCCAACTCCCAGGTTCAAGCGATTCTCCTGCCTCAGTCTCCCAAGTAGCTGGGACTAAAGGTGTGTGCTACCACACTCAGCTGATTTTTTTTTTTTTAAATTTTTGGTAGAGACAGGGTTTCATCGTATTAGCCAGGATGGTCTCGATCTCCTGACCTCATGATCTGCCCGCCTCGGCCTCCCAAAGTGCTGGGAATGCAGGTCCTGTGATGGGGGTCAGGCAACTCTTTCATTTCAAAGCTATCTACATATGACTAGGGAGATGAGAAGCCAGACAACCTAAGGGAAGTTGGGCCACAGTAAATAAGATCATTTTCTTAGAATACTTGGGCAAGTAGATATAGTGAAGGATCACCATGAGTGATTAGGAGGTCTTTGGAGCTGAGTCATGTTATGTTAAATACCCACTATTCATGAAAGCAAGACTAGTCGATTGCTTGTGCCAAAGGTGCTATAATGTGTGTGTTCAGTTGGGGATCCAGAGGATTTTACTCTGTTTGCCTTCAGCACCTTACCTGTTAATTGCTGGCAAGAGTGAGATGAGTAAGTTCCTCATATGATTCCTGTATTTCACAAGCTCAACACAAAAACACAACATGAAGGACAAATAAGCTCAATTCTCTGATCATACGCATAACAGGGAGGATGAGTATTTAAGAGAAATGTAGAATTAATATACAAATTTTACTTAGAAAGACAAAGAAATAAGAATGAAGAAAAAGATAAGAAATAGTAAAATTAGGAAAATAGAGTCAAGGAAACCAGGAATAATCAAAATTTTCAGAAAATGATTAAAATATTAAATACTGATAAATTAAGTTGAATGATGACTAAGAAGTAGCTTTTAGATTTGACAGTGATTTTTTTTTCTTTTTTTTTTTCTTTTTTTTTTTTTTTTGAGATGGAGTCTCACTTTTGTTGCCCTGGCTAGAGTGCAATGACCCCATCTCGGCTCACTGCAACCTCCACCTCCCAGGTTCAAGTGATTTTCCTGCCTCAGCCTCCCAAGTAGCTGGGACTATAGGGACCCACCACCACACTCAGCTAATTTTCATATTTTTAGTAGAGGTAGAGTTTTGCCATGTTGACCAGGCTGGTCTCAAATGCCTGACCTCAGGTGATCCACCTGCCTTGGCCTCCCAAAGTGCTGGAATTACAGGCATGAGCCAATGCACCTGGATGACATTGATATCTTAAATCGGTAAAGTAGTGGATAGATGCAGAGCGTATAGGATTCATAAGTGATTGCTGGTGTGAATATTAAGATACTAAATGCAGAAATCACAGAATTGCACCTAAGAAACTTAAATTAAATAATAGGTTCTAAAATTCAATCTGTCCAGAGGAAAACTTATTCTCCCTAAGTTAAAGTAGTTCTTGGGGCCGGGTGCAGTGCCTCATGCCTGTAATCCCAGCACTTTGAGAGGCCGAGGTGGGTGGATTGCTTGAAGTCAGAAGTTCAAGACCAGGCTGACCAATATGGTGAAACCTCATCTCTACTAAAAATACAAAAGTTAGCCAGGCATTGTGGCGGGTGCCTGTAGTCCCAGCTACTCAGGAGGCTAAGGCAGGAGAATAGCTGGAACCCAGGAGGTAGAGGTTGCAGTGAGCCAAGGTCACATCGCTGCACCCAACCTGGGCAGCAGAGCAAGACCCCATCTCAGAAAATAATAGTAATAGTAATAATAATAATAATAATAATAATGGTTCTTGGTTCTGTTTAGCCATCCTATTTTACCATTTGAGTAGGGGAATACCTTCAAGTGATAGGAAGAGATGGATACCATTAGATAACTTTGGTTAAAGGGAAGAGTAAACTATGTCCCTCTTTGTTTATCACTTCAAAATCATTCCACTGGTCAGAGTGTAGTAGAATCTAGGAAGGCTCTATTATTATTATTATTATTATTATTATTTTTTTTTTTTTTTTTTAAGACGGAGTCTCGCTCTTTTGCCCAGGCTGGAGTGCAATGGCCGGATCTCAGCTCACTGCAAGCTCCGCCTCCTGGGTTTATGCCATTCTCCTGCCTCAGCCTCCCGAGTAGCTGGGACTACAGGCACCCACCACCACGCCCGGCTAGTTTTTTGTATTTTTTTAGTAGAAATGGGGTTTCACCGTGTTAACCAGGATGGTCTCGATCTCCTGACCTCGTGATCCGCCCGTCTCGGCCTCCCA